>NC_054584.1:1318759-1319304 GCF_017654505.1 Polyodon spathula
ATATATATATATATATATATATATATATATATATATATATCTCTCCTCTTCTGAATGGACGAGATGAGTTGAAAACGCTTCTTTAAAAAGACCTATCAAGATTCTCCAGCTCTGGGGTCAGAGATGGAGATGAGTTTGTGATTCAATCCACAGCAAACGAAGAGCATTGAATAAGAAAGAACACACAGACACACAGACACACACACACACAACACACACACACACACACACACACACACACACACACACACACACACACACACACACACACACACACACACACACACACACACACACACAGACACACACACACACACACACACACACACAGACACAACACAGACAGACACACACACACACACACACACACACACACAGACAGACACAGACAGACACACACACACACACACACACTCTTATATATTATCTCTATATATTATATATATACTCTAATATAATTGTATATTTGCAGCTTCTCTTTGGCTCTGCACGATTTATTTTCTTTTAATTTGTTTTGTATTGATTTAAAACACCACGTGCCTGTA
>NC_054584.1:1319804-1339804 GCF_017654505.1 Polyodon spathula
TATCCAGCTGCACAGCCCATGCATATGCAATCCCTCGATTACCAAAATCATTGCATGTGAACTCTCCCCTCTCAGATTACCATGCATCTCTTTAATCAGGAAGATGGAGTTACTGTTTCAATACCAGCGATCAGTATAGACAACCTCAAACTCCACTTCAGCTTGTAAAGCATAGGGAAGCATTGTAAAGCACAGAGAGGTCTGGTAAAGCATAGGGAAGCATTGTAAAGCACAGAGAGATCTGGTAAAGCATAGGGAAGCATTGTAAAGCACAGGTAAGCATTGTAAAGCACAGAGAGGTCTGGTAAAGCATAGGGAAGCATTGTAAAGCACAGAGAGGTCTGGTAAAGCATAGGGAAGCATTGTAAAGCACAGAGAGGTCTGGTAAAGCATAGGGAAGCATTGTAAAGCACAGAGAGGTCTGGTAAAGCATAGGGAAGCATTGTAAAGCACAGAGAGGTCTGGTAAAGCATAGGGAAGCATTGTAAAGCACAGATAGGTCTGGTAAAGCATAGGGAAGCATTGTAAAGCACAGAGAGGTCTGGTAAAGCATAGGGAAGCATTGTAAAGCACAGAGAGGTCTGGTAAAGCATAGGGAAGCATTGTAAAGCACAGAGAGGTGTGGTAAAGCATAGGGAAGTATTGTAAAGCACAGAGAGGTCTGGTAAAGCACAGGAAAGCATTTTATAGCACAGGTAAGCATTGTAAAGCACAGAGAGGTCTGGTAAAGCATAGGGAAGCATTGTAAAGCACAGAGAGGTCTGGTAAAGCATAGGGAAGCATTGTAAAGCACAGAGAGGTCTGGTAAAGCATAGGGAAGCATTGTAAAGCACAGAGAGGTATGGTAAAGCATAGGGAAGCATTGTAAAGCACAGAGAGGTCTGGTAAAGCACAGGGAAGCATTGTAAAGCATAGAGAGGTCTGGTAAAGCATAGGGAATGCTTTGTAAAGCACAGAGAGGTCTGGCAAAGTATATTCACAAAGCACAGCACAATATAACTACGCGGAAACTGAAACATTATTGTGCAACTTTACTGTGGCAATCTTTTTAAGGGTTTACTAATAAAAACGACTTCCATTGTGCTGTGGAAATGCTGAGAGCGGTGCTGGAGCGGTTCCACACTGCTGTGGAAGCCCACGCTGTGATCGGTGATTGCAGACAGATTGTTTGCCTCTGCTGAAGACAGAAAGCAAAGGAGAAAGAAAATAAAATTCATTTTTTTAGTTTTCGTCAAAGCTTTTAAAGCGGAGGAGAAAAAAAAAATACTCAGACTGGTTTACAGCAAAGAGATGCATTGAGGAGTGGTGATGAGAAGCAGATTACTTGCATACCGGACCAGTTTAATCAGTTTGTCTTGTGAACCAGCACGACCGGCTAAAAACCAGTACATCACCAGCTCAGCCACTCACTCGGGGACCCCTCTGCTCCCCTGACTGTGCGACTCCCCCTGCACACCATGCGGCCGTGTCTTTACCAGGGGAGACCCTCGGGGACCCCTGCGCTCCCCTGACTGTGCGACTCCCCCTGCACACCACGCGGCCGTGTCTTTACCAGGGGAGACCCTCGGGGACCCCTGCGCTCCCCTGACTGTGTGACTCCCCCCTGCACACCATGCGGCCGTGTCTTTACCAGGGGAGACCCTCGGGGACCCCTGCGCTCCCCTGACTGTGTGACTCCCCCCTGCACACCACGCGGCCGTGCCTTTACCAGGGGAGACCCTCGGGGACCCCTGCGCTCCCCTGACTGTGTGACTCCCCCCTGCACACCACGCGGCCGTGCCTTTACCAGGGGAGACCCTCGGGGACCCCTGCGCTCCCCTGACTGTGCGACTCCCCCTGCACACCATGCGGCCGTGTCTTTACCAGGGGAGACCCTCGGGGACCCCTGCGCTCCCCTGACTGTGCGACTCCCCCTGCACACCATGCGGCCGTGTCTTTACCAGGGGAGACCCTCGGGGACCCCTGCGCTCCCCTGACTGTGTGACTCCCCCCTGCACACCACGCGGCCGTGCCTTTACCAGGGGAGACCCTCGGGGACCCCTGCGCTCCCCTGACTGTGTGACTCCCCCTGCACACCATGCGGCCGTGCCTTTACCAGGGGAGACCCTCGGGGACCCCTGCGCTCCCCTGACTGTGTGACTCCCCCTGCACACCACGCGGCCGTGCCTTTACCAGGGGAGACCCTCGGGGACCCCTGCGCTCCTCTGACTGTGTGACTCCCCCCTGCACACCACACGGCCGTGTCTTTACCAGGGGAGACTTCAGGGAGAAAATTAAACTCCAGGATTATTCAGTTCCAGGAACATTAAATTCCTTCCCTCCATCGCTCGCCCTCGCCCCTCCAGGAGAAAACGAATAATAAAGCATGCAAAAGTGCCTTGAAACTCGGAGAGGAATAAATGTGTTTTTTAATGTCATTAATATTGAGGATTGAGGTGGCAGAGACGTTTAGTTTAACCCCTGGATTGCAGCCAGACAACGCACAGCAGTAATTACCTCCTGCTGAGCGAAAATAACGAGAGAGAGAGAGAGAGAGAGAGAGAGAGAGAGAGAGAGAGAGAGAGAGAGAGAGAGAGAGAGACCTCTCTGCGCTTTGCAATGCTTCACTATGCTTTACAAACCTCACACCAGCTGCTGCTGCTGCCCCAGGTCCTGGGGTTCAGTGGGAGAGTTTTTATCTCTAAGGATGGCTCCTTGGAGAGAAGTTTGACCTCGACACACAAAACTTCAGCGCTTTGTGAATGGGCTGTGGCTGACAGAATGAGATAGCTGTGCTAATGGCTTCAATTAGGTTGTGATTTGACATTGCATTGAGATGACTCCTTTCCCAGTCATCAAGTCGCTGTGAAGTATTTATTTCTGACACATGTGACAGGATAAGTGTCAAGCGATGACAATGCGACGATTGCTATCGGCACAGAGCAGAGGGAGGCTTTTTAGAGAGTAGAAGAGCCTCCCTTTCTCTTTCTCTGCTCCAAAAGCACAGAGCAGAGGGAGGCTGTTCAGAGATTAGAAGAACCTCCATTTCTCTTTCTCTTTCTTCCCCTCCCTCTCCCCCTCTATCCCCGTTCCCTTCCCTCTCCTTCTCCTTCCCCTCCCTCTCACTCTCTTCTCTCTCTCTCTCTCTCTCTCTCTCTCTCTCTCTCTCTCTCTCTCTCTCCTCTCTTGTACAGATTCATAATTGTTCTTCTTTCTGTGTTATTGACATCTGAGTGTGAATGAAATCCTCGCTCCCTGGTTATTAATATTTCATGGCTGGATAATGAAAATCCTCACAATCACATTCGCTGGTGGATAGAGAGGGACGAGCGCTCTGCAATTTCCTTCTGTCTGATCAGATAACTGCTTAGAACTCCCTCTGCTCGGAGACGCGTTCCTCCGATAATCTGGAAAACTGCAAGAAAAAAGAGAGAGACAGAGAGAGCGAGAGATGAAAGTATAACAGTCTTATATATGTGACCCACATACTATGCTTTACCAGACCTCTCTGTGCTTTACAATGCTTCCCTATGCTTTACCAGACCTCTCTGTGCTTTACAATGCTTCCCTATGCTTTACCAGACCTCTCTGTGCTTTACAATGCTTCCCTATGCTTTACCAGACCTCTCTGTGCTTTACAATGCTTCCCTATGCTTTACCAGACCTCTCTGTGCTTTACAATGCTTCCCTATGCTTTACCAGACCTCTCTGTGCTTTACAATGCTTCCCTATGCTTTACCAGACCTCTCTGCGCTTTAAAACACTGCAATCTCCTGAAATTCAGAAAAGGTGATAAAAAAAATGCAATACAACCCAATATTACACAATGCAACTCAACACAAGACCACTAAATACAATTTGATACTAAGATTACATGCATGCTATTATACAGACATGTGTTTGTCTTGAAATAGTATTGACAGAGAGAGAGAGAGAGGTTGAGGGAGAGAGATAGCAAGAGAGAGATGGATTGGGACTCAGGGAAAGGGAGCTGATGGGCTGGAGAGAGTGATGAAGACCAAGGAGTGAGTTACTAGACAGATTGAAGGATAGAGAGAGAGAGGGAGGAGAGGGAGAGAGAGACAGATCTCAACGCTGTCCAGCCAAACTGAGACAGATCATCCATCAAACTAGAGCACAGAGAGAGAGGGAGGAGAGGGAGGGGAGAGAGGGGAGGGAGAGGGCAGGGAAGAGACTGTGGTAAACAGAGACTGTGGTGAGTGAGTTATATATCAGGATGTGAGGACTCTAATAGCTGCTGCACAGGGAGAGTGACTCTACAGTGTGAGGAGAGTCAGGGTGTGGGGACCCTAATAGCTGCTGCACAGGGAGAGTGACTCTACAGTGTGGGGACCCTAATAGCTGCAAAGTAAAGCTGTTTAAGAAAGTTGCTTTTTTTCATGCGTGTTTAAGTTGAAGTTCATTTGGGGGCTGGTTTTATTTCGTCTGCTTTGTGAGAGAAAGTTTCCCTGTTTAATTTAGCACTGTCAGTGAGCTGTCAGGGATCGAGAGGCAGAGAAGGGGATGCTGGGAGAAGAACAAACGCCTCGCCCTGATTTATGACTCTGGGAGAGTTCCAGGGGCCACCCTGGGATCAGATTCTCACTCCGGAAAAAGATAAAAAGGCAAACGAAAGAAGAAAAGAAAACAGTTTCTCCCTGAGAGGAGGGGGGGGGGGGGGGAGGAAATGGGATAAAGATTTAAAACTGTGTGTCTTTAGATATGTGACCCACATAGTAGACTGTGAAAGAAAGTAAGAAAGATTTGAGAGGTCACTACAAGTGGGGCGATGTTATGCTATATGGAAAGAAAGAAAGAAAGAAAGAAAGAAAGAAAGAAAGAAAGAAAGAAAGAAAGAAAGAAAGAAACTTCATGAGAGGAAGGTAGAGAGACAAAGGGGAGACAGGGAGAGAGGAGGGAGAGAGGGAAAGGGGGAGAGAGGAGGGAGAGAGGGAGAGGGGAGTGGAAGAGGGAGAGAGAGAGAGACAAGGGGGACACAGGGAGAGAGGAGGGAGAGAGGGAGAATGAGAGGGGGAGATGAAGAGGGAGAGGGGAGAGGAAGAGGGAGAGAGAGACAAGAGGAGGCAGGGAGAGAAAGAAGGAGAGGGGGAGAGGGAGAGGGAGGAGAGAGAGGGAGAGAGAGGGGGAGATTATATATATATATATATATATATATATATATATATATATATATATATATATATATATATATATATATATATATATATATATGGAAAAATAGCATTCTGCTCTATTTGATAAAGTGTTTGGTAAAACCATAATAATCATTATTATTATTATTATTATTATTATTATTATTATTATTATTATTATTTCAAATTCCAAATCGTTATAACAAGTGCACACCGTTTCGTTTTACTTCAATAAACACATTTAAAAAATAATACCAGCCTTTGACTGAAGACTGAAATATTGTTCAATGCAGACTGAATAATACATGAGAGTTTGTCTCCCGTTTGATTCGTCTCGGTAAATAAAATCGGACTGATTGACTGGCGACAACAACAGAGAGAGAAAAAAAAACACACAGCCGGCTACAGAATACAAATATCTGGAAACAATTTAGTTATATTACTTTAAAAAGAATTGTATTATATCACCTGAAAAAATAGACAATGTGTGCTTTTTAGAAGCTGTTTAAGACGCCTGATTAAAGCACAAAGCGGTCTGACATTTGCACACACGGGTGTGTTTCTGTATCCCTGATCACTGAGCGGAGATTGAAATCCTCACACCCAGAGGTGTTTGCATGCAGGCGGGTAGATGAAGGAGGTCGATGGCGCATCTGGAGGTGCTCTGATACATTAGCAGACTGCGGTAACGTATATAACTAGACAACGGATACCGTATTTTCAATAATGCATGTTTTGTAAGTGCCTCTAATCTAATTGAGAGCGTGTTTCTCGGGTCTGCCCTGCAAAGTGCTAGAGAAAGTAAATCTGAACTCGATCAGAGGAAGCCGCCGGACACTTTGAAACAAGAAAGTAATTTCGTCTAAATTTAAAACAGCGGACGATGTTCTTAACGCGTTTAAACTGCTGCGATGTGAACGTGTGGGATGCGCCACAGACAGTGTGAGAATAAGAGCTACACGCTCAGAGAAATTAACCGTTGCCATGGCAAATATATCCCCGCCACCAGCAGTGGTGAACGAAGTTTCTCGAATCAAAGCGAATAGAGTAATAACAACACAACAAATATATCGAATATAATGCAGAAATCAATGCCCATTGAATATAATGCAGAAAGCAATGCCCATTGAATATAATGCAGAAAGCAATGCCCATTGAATATAATGGAGAAAGCAATGCCCATTGAATATAATGCAGAAAGCAATGCCCATTGAATATAATGGAGAAAGCAATGCCCATTGAATATAATGCAGAAAGCAATGCCCATTGAATATAATGGAGAAAGCATTGCCCATTGAATATAATGCAGAAAGCAATGCCCATTGAATATAATGGAGACAGCAATGCCCATTGAATATAATGGAGAAAGCAATACCCAAACCAATAATGTAATTCTAGTCTAGTGATCTCAAACTGCAGCTACAATGTAATTCTAGTCTAGCAATGCCCATCTCATATAATGCAGTTAGCAATGCCCATTGAATATAATGCAGAAAGCAATGCCCATCAAACTGCAGTTAGCAATGCCATCGAATATAATGCAAAAGCAATGCCCATTACAATATAATGCAGAAAGCAATGCCCATCGAATATAATGCAGAAAGCAATGCTAGTCTAGCAGACAGCAATGCCCATTGAATATAATGCAGAAAGCAATGCCCATTGAATATAATGGAGAAAGCAATGCCCATTGAATCTCAAACTGCAGTTCCAATGAATATTGGAGAAAGCATTGTCTATTGATAGAAAGCAATGTTCTAGTAATTCTAGTGCCCATTGATCTCAAACTGCAGTTACAATGTAATTCTAGTCTAGCGATCTCTACAATGTAATTCTAGGGATCTCAAACTGCAGTTACAATGTAATTCTAGTCTAGCGATCTCAAACTGCAGTTACAATGTAATTCTAGTCTAGTGATCTCAAACTGCAGTTACAATGTAATTCTAGTCTAGGGATCTCAAACTGCAGTTACAATGTAATTCAATACAGTCTAGTCTAACTCAAACTGCAGTTACAATGCAATTCTAGTCTAGCGATCTCAAACTGCAGTTACAATGTAATTCTAGTCTAGCGATCTCAAACTGCAGTTACAATGTAATTCTAGTCTAATTTCTCCATATAGTGTGATAATTGACGATGTAATTGCAGTCAGGGCGTGATGCCGAGTGCGGTACCCAATACATACAGCATGTCTGCGGGTGATCGTTCGCTCTCTGTGTAGTGGAGCACGGTGCCTTGCATGTGGTGTAATTGCACCATTCATATTGCAAGCAGACAGGTTTTATATCCGCGCTCATTGTCGAATCAATGGGTCCCTCTTCTGTGTTTTATGAGTGCAAAGAGGCGGCTGAGCCGGGTGTCGTGAATCAGGGCTAAGTGGCTCCGCTGACTGCTTGAATCCGCGGACATTTTACAGAGAGAGAGAGAGAGAGAGAGAGAGAGAGAGAGAGAGAGAGAGAGCGTCTGATCTCTGCTATGCGACGAGAAGTAAGATAGATCGCATGACTAAGTTCATTCTATATATAAGCGGGAATTGACCATTGAGTATCGTTAACAAGTGAGGGAACAATTAGATTCCCCCGCGACTCCCAACGCGACTCTATGAGCTGAGTGAGTTCATTCTATCTAGAGGGTATGGAATTCAATATGTTAACAAGGGAAAATTATTCAGCAGCTTTCACTGGACTCTATGAAGCTGAGGGAGTTCATTCTATATAGAGGGGGTGCAATTCAATATGAGAACAAGGGAACATTATTCAGCAGCTTTCACTGGACTCTATGAAGCTGAGGGAGTTCATTCTATATAGAGGGGGTGCAATTCAATATGTTAACAAGGGAACATTATTCAGCAGCTTTCACTGGACTCTATGAAGCTGAGGGAGTTCATTCTATATAGAGGGGGTGCAATTCAATATGATTATTCAGCAGCTTTCACTGGACTCTATGAAGCTGAGGGAGTTCATTCTATATAGAGGGGGTGGAATTCAATATGTTAACAAGGGAACATTATTCAGCAGCTTTCACTGGACTCTATGAAGCTGAGTGAGTTCATTCTATATAGAGGGGGTGGAAACACTTTTGACCAGATCTGTAGATACTAATTTTGGAGAGAAATGAATTTCAGCACCACGGACAGCGGCACTCAGCTGATTTTGTGGCACCGGCTGCGCTACTCAAGGCAAGCGATCTCCTTCTGTTTTTACAGTGCACGATAGGCGAGATCAAAGCTCCTGTCTGCGTGCTTGAAGAAGCGGAGTCTCCTATGTGAATATTTCTCTTTAGAAACGAGAGCGGGGGATGCGTGTGTGCAAAATAGTCCTGTGTCTATTCTCACATAGACTGAGTGAAACCCTAAACACAGCACAGTGTAGTGAAGCACAGAGAGGATAATGAACCAGCCCACTTCTCAAAGTGTACTGCTTTGGGATCCCCCTGGTAAAAGCACAGCACAGTGTAGTGAAGCACAGAGAGGATAGTGAACCAGCCCCCTTCTCAAAGTGTACTGCTTTGGGATCCCCCTGGTAAAAGCACAGCACAGTGTAGTAAAGCACAGAGAGGATAGTGAACCAGCCCCCTTCTCAAAGTGTACTGCTTTGGGATCCCCCTGGTAAAAGCACAGCACAGTGCAGTAAAGCACAGAGAAGATAATGAACCAGACCCCTTCTCAAAGTGTACTGCTTTGGGATCCCCCTGGTAAAAGCACAGCACAGTGTAGTGAAGCACAGAGAAGATAATGAACCAGCCCCCTTCTCAAAGTGTACTGCTTTGGGATCCCCCTGGTAAAAGCACAGCACAGTGCAGTAAAGCACAGAGAGGAAAACGAGCCGTTGTTTCTGTACACACGTGTGTGTCACCAGCACTGATTAACAGGAGTAAATAATCAATCGCTCGGGCGTTTCTGCAATGCGCCGTGTAATTACAAGGGAGGAAGGCGGCAGGAATTAATCGTGTGGAAATGTCACGGCAGTGTGTCTGAGACATGCTTTCGCGACACGAGGAAAACAATAGCCAATAAAAAGTTGAGCGGTGCGGGGATGTAAGAAATGAAACGGAGTCGAGTGGGGTCACAGTCACAGCCGCATAGCCGTCTCCTCTCCTCTGCCTCCCGTGGTAATAATGGAGCGATCTCATGTTCGACGCTTCAGCTGTTTTGAGATAATGTCTTAAATTCAGCGTTTCTCTCAATTCACAACAGCCCCCCTCTGCTCTGTGCAGAGAAAGAGAGGCTCTTATACTATCTGAACAGCCTCCCTCTGCTCCGTGCAGATAAAGAGAAAGGGAGGCTCTTATACTCTCTGAACATCCTCCCTCTGCTCCGTGCAGAGAAACAGAAAGTGAGGCTCTTATCCTCTCTTAACAGCCTCCCTCTACTCTGTGCTGGCGGAGCAGAGAAAGGGAAAGGGAGGCTCTTATACTCTCTGAACAGCCTCCCTCTGCTCTGTGCTGGCGGAGCAGAGAAAGGAAAAATGAATTATTATTATTATTATTATTATTATTATTATTATTGGCAGCCTGTGCCACGCTGCAGGTTTTTTTTTACACACAGAGACACTCTCCTGTTTAAATGCAGCCCTCACGGTAGAGTCAGTGATCGCCGCGCACAGTAATAGCCCTGGCTCGCTCATCTATCTCCCGCTGTCCCTGTTAGCGCCGCCGCCGCATACACAGCCCAGCAAACTGAAAAACGAGGGGCCGGGGAGCGGCTGGATCTCCGCTGCGCTCTGCGCTGTTACAGGGCAACCATCGCCGACTCTCGCCGTGAGTCTCAATCCTCCGCGCCGCTTCAAATCATTTCTAATCCCGCCCGGGTATGGAAAGGAAGGAGTCTCTCTCTCTCTCTCTCTCTCTCTCTCTCTCTCTCTCTCTCTCTCTCTCTCTCTCTCTCTCTCTCTCTCTCTCCTCTCTCACTCACCGGGGAGTTTGATCAATCTCGAGGAGTCCACCGGAGAGGCTCAGACAGAATAACCGAGAGGGTGCCTCGTAGCCCAAATAATTGTTAGGGGCAGGGAGATGCAGTTTCGACCGACCTCTAGTGGGAGTCTCAATCTCCGCGCACCTTAGAAAAGCACAGTTTATAATCCTATTTTCGGGGGGTATTTTCAAGGTTTCTCCTCTCTCTCTCTCTCCTCTCTCCTCTGTGTGTTTGATCTGGTCTCCCAGCGGTGCTCCGGGCTTATTTCATCGCATCAAACAGCATCGTTAATGCTGCTGTCATGGCAACGCTTCCCCTTTCCTCCCCTCGCACACCATAACACTCTGCTCCACTTTACAAAAACAAAAAAATGCGTTTCTCTCCCAGCGTTTAAATAAGCGCTAGAAAAGCACAGGGGATAAAAATAGAATTTACAAAAGCACTCTGCAAATACACGCAATGCATACTGAGATCACTGGACTGTCTCAAACTAGCGATCTCAAACTGCAGCTACAATGTAATTCTAGTCTAGTGATCTCAAACTGCAGTTCCAATGTAATTCTAGTCTAGTGATCTCAAACTGCAGTTACAATGTAATTCTAGTCTAGTGATCTCAAACTGCAGTTACAATGTAATTCAATACAGTCTAGTCTAGTGATCTCAAACTGCAGTTACAATGTAATTCTAGTCTAGTGATCTCAAACTGCAGTTCCAATGTAATTCTAGTCTAGTGATCTCAAACTGCAGTTACAATGTAATTCTAGTCTAGTGATCTCAAACTGCAGTTACAATGTAATTCTAGTCTAGTGATCTCAAACTGCAGTTAGAATTCTAGTCTAGTGATCTCAAACTGCAGTTACAATGTAATTCTAGTCTAGTGATCTCAAACTGCAGTTCCAATGTAATTCTAGTCTAGTGATCTCAAACTGCAGTTACAATGTAATATAGCCCAAGCACCCACTGCTAGGCTTTGTCTATATCTGTTTCATTTAAACATTTGAAATGACAGGCCAGTGTGAGGAGTTTATCATAAGAACTCACAGCACCCCTAATTTCTCTCTCCGTGTCTCTGCGAATCTCTCTCTGTCTGTCTCCCCGAAGCATCTCTCTGTCTCTCTGAGTCTCTTAGACTAGATCAGTTTGCCATGTTTTTTTAATGTGCTTTACCACGTAATGCTTCCCTATGCTTTACAATGCTTCCCTATGCTTTACCAGACCTCTCTGTGCTTTACAATGCTTCCCTATGCTTTTCCAGACCTCTCTGTGCTTTACAATGCTTCCCTATGCTTTACCAGACCTCTCTGTGCTTTACAATGCTTCCCTATGCTTTACCAGACCTCTCTGTGCTTTACAATGCTTCCCTATGCTTTACCAGACCTCTCTGTGCTTTACAATGCTTCCCTATGCTTTACCAGACCTCTCTGTGCTTTACAATGCTTCCCTATGCTTTACCAGACCTCTCTGTGCTTTAAAATGCGTCCCTATGCTTTACCAGACCTCTCTGTGCTTTACAATGCTTCCCTATGCTTTACCAGACCTCTCTGTGCTTTACAATGCTCTGCCATGCCTCCAATGTGTGTTATTACACCTTGCTGTGCTTTTACTGTGGGAATCTCTTATAAGGGGTATCAAGCGCTGTCTGTTTGAACAGAAGAGATAAACGGTCGCGTTTTGGAGCCCTGTAATCTTGAAAGTGTTTGATTGATTTGATCAGAGTGTTTGAAGGGCTCAGGGCTCTTGATAGTGCAATCGAGAGCGTGTCGCTGTGCTCACAATAACGGCTTCACAGGATCAGTGCTTTCTCTCAGCCAATCTCTCCCGCAGACTGAGGAGCGCTAATCTGTGTCTTAGATCTGAAGGGATTGTCTGAAACTTCCTTCTCTCTCCACTCTCCCACTCTATACTCTCCCTCTCTCTCCTCTACCCTCCCTTTCCTCTCTCACCCTCGCTCTCCTATTTCCTCCTCTCTCCCCTCTCTTTTCTCCCATCTCTCCTCTCTCCCCATCTCTACCCCCTCTCCTCTTTCCCCCTCTCCTCTCTCTACCCCTCTCTCCTCTCTCCTCTCTCTCCCCTCTGTCCTCTCTCCTCTCTCTCCCCTCTGTCCCCTCTCTCCTCTCTCCCCCTCTCTTCTCTCTCTCTCTCTCTCTCTCTCTCTCTCTGTCTCTCTCTCTCTCCTCTCTCCCTCTCTCCCCCTCTCTTCTCTCTCCCTCTCTCTCCAGCTTCTCTTTTCTCTCCCCCTCTCTCCTCTCTCCTTTCTCCCCCTCTCCCCTCTCTCTCCTCTCTCCTCTCTCCCCTGATGTTAGTATTCCTCTCCTGTCTGTGTCTGTTTTTGCTCCATGAGGTTCAGTGATAATGACAGGGTTGTCTGCCTCTCCCTCTCTGCTCTCCTCTCTCCCCCTGTCTCTCTCCTCTCCTCTTTGGATGTTATTATTCCTCTCCTGCTTGTATCTGTTTTTTGCGATATGAAGTTCAGTGATAGTGACAGGGTTGTCTGTCTCTCTCGCTCCCCATCACTCACCCAGGCAGTAAGTGACATGTGTTGCTCACAACTGAGGGAGATAATCCCATTTACTATCTCTCTGCCTCCCTCCTTCCCTCCCTCCCTCCACCCACTCCCCCTCCCTCCGCTCTCAATCACTCCTGTCATCTCTCATTCTCTTCCTTTCTTCTACCCTTCTCATTCCTTCTCTCTCTCTCTCCTTTCTTCCTTCACCCCTATCCCTTCATCTCTCTCAAGCCCTCCCTTCATCTCTCTTCCTTCCTTCCATTCCCTCTCTTCCTTCTTCTTCCTCATCCCTTTTTCTGTCTACTTCCATCTCCCTCAATCACTGCCTCTCCCTTCATTCTTCTCTCTCTCTCCTTTCTTCCTTCACTGCTATCCCTTCATCTCTCTCTCAAGCCCTCCCTTCATCTCTCTTTCCATTCTTATTTCCATTCCCTCTCTTCCTCATCCCTTTATCTCTATACTTCCATCCTCCCTTCTTTCCCCTCTCTCTCCCCCTCTCTCTCTCCGGAGGTGAGGCGCAGAGAGTTTTGGCGTTCCGGACAGGGTTTAGGAGAGTAAGAGGAATCGCAGGGGGAGCGAGAGATTGAGAGAAGAGCGCGCGAAGCGAGAGTTCGAGAGAGCGAGTCAGGAAAGAGAGAAAGAAGAGAAGTGAGAGAGCGCGCGAGGGAGGATAAGTTGTGTGTAAGTAGTTGTTAACGGGCGGGGGATAGAGGAGAGAGCGTAGGGGAGGAGAGAGGAGAGGGCGAGACCGAGGATGAGCGAGAAGGGGGGTGGTGAGGAGCGAGCGGCGAAGGCGAGGGAAGGAGAGAGTAATAGGGAGAAGAAGAGCGAGAGTAGCGAGGAGAGAAGAGAAGAGAGAAGAGAGGAATATAGAGAGAAGAGCATGAGGAGGCGGAGCGAGTAGGGAGAGAGAGAGGGAGAGAAGTGGGAGTAGGGAGCGAGGACAGAGAGAAGGTAGAGGGAGTTAGGGGGGCGAATGAGAGTGGGGGAGGCGAGAGGAAGAGGAGATCCTCTCTCTCCTCTCCTCCTCTCTCTCTCCCCCCTTTCTCTCTCCTCTCCCTCTCTCTCCTCTCCGGATTAGGGGAGTAGAGAGAAAAAGAGAGAGAAGGTAAGAATAAAAGGTAAGGGAGAGAAGGATAAGCGAGATCAGAGATATGAAGGAGAGGGAAGAAGAAGTGAAAAAGGAGCGGGGGAGGGGGCGATGCCAGGGGACCCCCGAGAGCGGCAAGAGGCGGGGGGGGAGAGGGAGGAGGGGAGAGCGGGAGGATGAGAGGAGCGAGGACCTCCCCTCCCCTCCCCTCTCTCTCTCCTCTCCCAGGAGAGGGAAGAGGGGGGGGACGAAAGGAGGATCTCTCCTCCTCCTCCCCCTCTCCTCTCTCTCTCTCTCTCCCTCTCCTTTTAAGGGAGGGGAGGTAGAGGTAGAGGGAGAGAGAGAGGGAGAGCGGAGTAGAGGAGGAGGAAGGGAGAGACAAGGAGAGCGGGGCACGAGAAGAGGCCACCGAACCTCTTCGGAGAAGAGAACCTCGATCTGTAAGGATAGAGGAGACGAGAGGCACAGCGGGAGAGATCCCCCTCTCTCTCTCTCTCTTCTCTCTCTCTCTCTATCTCCTCCCTCTCTGAGGGAGAGGGAGGGGAGAGTTCGAGAGGAAGACGTCTCTCCTCCCCCCTCCTCTCTCCCTCTCCTTCTCTCTCTCTCCTCTCTCTCTCTCTCTCTCTCTCTCTGCTCTGCTGTGCTTGGAGAGAGCCTCCGGGTTGAGCTGACATTCTGAAGGAATGCAATCCGTTTCCTCGCTGTCTCTCCGGCCCCGCGCTCACACTAATCTCCGGCCGGCTGCAGCCCTCATTAGCCCGGCGCGGAAACACGATAGCCAGCTAATGATTACGACCGAGCTAAATCTGCACCCCGACAGAAATGCGAGCGCGACGCTTTGCTGCAATCGCCTTAGCAAATTCCCGGATAATTGAGGTAGTAAACCATACACGAAATAAAGGATGGGATGCGCGCACAATATTATTATAGTTTGGTTATTTTTGATGACACCGTTGAATTGAATTGATCACTTACATATTGGACGTCTCCTAAATGGAGTGGGGGTGTTGTCTCCCCCCCACCCCCCCCCCCACTCCCCCACCCCCCCCCCCCTGCGATGTGTCCCACGCACGGCGTAGGGAAAGGCGGGTAGAGGAGAGTGACCTAGCCTTAGGCGGGGTAGGCACCGAACGGTAGGGGCGGTAGTAGAGCGAGAGGGGGAGAGGGGAGGACGAGTGTTCGTTCGTCGTAGTAAGACTAAGACCAGAGATAGGGAGAGGGAGTATGTAAGGGGGATAGATTGAAGCGAGCGACTAGTAGGAGGAGACGGTGATGGAAGCGTTGGGAGATCCGAGGGTCAGGGGAGGTGGGTAGAGGTTGGGGGTAGCGAGTCCCTCTCGAGGGAGGGGCGTCAGGTACGCCGTAGAGGAGGACTCAGGCGCGAGAGAGTGGAGGGTGAGATATGGGAGGCGCGTAGGATCCGGATGGGGGGCGGGAGCCAGTAAGTGGAGTTCCGAGTTAGCTGAGCGACCCCAGGCACAGACCGTCCGAGGCTCTGTCCGCCTGGGGTTCGAGAGAAGTTATCGCAAGAGTCTCTCCCCCCCCCCCCCCTCCCTCTCTCCCCCTCCCCCCCCCCCCCACCCCAATAATGGAGTGTTGAGCTGAGGGACAGAGATGGATCGGTAGTTTTAGCTAAGAAGACCACGGAATAGTCAATTTTTTGAGGGGGGGAGAAGGAGCCCCCCCACCCATGGTCTCCCCCTCCCCCGTCCCCCCCCCCCCCCACCCACTCCCCCCCCCCCCCCCCCACCCTCCCCCACTCCCCCCCCCCCCCCTCCTCCCCCCCCCCACTCCCCGCCCCCCCCCCCCCCCCCCACCCAGCCCCCTCAAGGGACCGGCAGAGGGGGGGGAGGGCTCAGGATGACGCCCGTGGAAGACCCGTTGTTAGTCGGTCGGTCAAAGGACAAAGACAAAATCAAACGTGTAGGTCTTTCCTCTGTAATGAGACCTAAAGCTCGTGGGACTCCCCTTCACTTCCCAGGCCTCGTTGGTAGTGGGTCGCCCGGGAGATTGTAGTGCCTTATGTCTGTCGTCCTCGTTCCCTTCCGTCACCTGGAGGGGGGGGACCACGGCGATTCAGGAGCAGGGCCAATGTTTGGGGATCGGAAGAGAGAGGAGAGAGGAAGAGGAGAGAACATGATGAATGAAACCTCAGAGCTACCAGCCACACGCTTCTATTGTCTATATTAAAAAAAAAAAAATAAGAATAGTTAAAATAAAGAGAGAGCTGTATCTCTAACAAATCCACAGAGACCCCTGAATATAGAAGAGTCAAACAAGAACAAGGAGAGACTGGGGAGGGAGGTCCCGGCTAGGGAAGGAGGCGGAAGGGCATCTCTTGAGCGGGAGGGGCGAGGCGGAGGGGTTTGGAGCAGAGGAGACCAGAAAGGCGAGACCTAGAGAGAGACGAGAGGTAGGGAGAAGCTCGAGGCAGGACCAACAGGGAAGAGGAACAGGCTATTGGTTGGCAGGAGAGTAGGTGGTGGGAAGCCATTGAGCGCGGAGGAGCGTAGAGGGGGACGACAACCAAGCATAGACAGAGGACTTTGAGATACAAGACGGGACTCCGAGTGACAGAGGAAGAAAAACGAGGAGTCGAGAGAGCGGATCCGAAGGGGCGATTTGTTAGTAGTCTGAGATCCCAGCGGCGGTGCGTGAGTAAGGCAGCGATAGTGTGCTGCAATACCGAGCGATCCCAATGAGTCAATCGGTCGTGGTGATTGTGCAGGTTGTGGAGCAGAGGGCGGGGTCTGAAGCAGAGAGAGCAGGGAGGAGGAGGGGAAGGCGGGACAGGCGCCACTCTCATGGTGGTCGTCTATGAGTGACTCGCGTATGGACTCAAGGATTCTCTCACCGGGGGACAGAAGGAGAAGGAAGCGGAAAAACGCAGTAGATCGAGAGTAGAGGAGAGAGAAGTAGGAAAGAGACGGGAGTGTAGAAGGAGGGGGGTTAGGTTTGCGTCCTGCGACCTCTTTTAGCCGACGAGTAGGGAGCAAGCGGATAGACTATTCGGAGGGGACTAGTGTGTTTCACGGGGAGGAGAGGAGGAAGAGGGATGAGAGGAGAGAGGGGGGGCAGAGTCCCGAGAGGGTAACGTTTAGAGAGTGGGGGAGGATAGACGTGGACGTGGGGGGGGGAGACATAAGGCAGGCGGAGAGGAGGAGCAGATTGGCAGGAGAAGAGGGTAGATGAGGAAGAGGTGAGAGAGAGGAGAAGCGTATGTAAGTGAGGGTGGACGTGAAGTCACGAGAGGAGAGAGCCTCCGGGTTGAGCTGACATTCTGAAGGAATGCAATCCGTTTCCTCGCTGTCTCTCCGGCCCCGCGCTCACACTAATCTCCGGCCGGCTGCAGCCCTCATTAGCCCGGCGCGGAAACACGATAGCCAGCTAATGATTACGACCGAGCTAAATCTGCACCCCGACAGAAATGCGAGCGCGACGCTTTGCTGCAATCGCCTTAGCAAATTCCCGGATAATTGAGGTAGTAAACCATACACGAAATAAAGGATGGGATGCGCGCACAATATTATTATAGTTTGGTTATTTTTGATGACACCGTTGAATTGAATTGATCACTTTGTAGAAACTGCAGAAGATTTACACCCCCCCCCCCCACCCCCCTGCTCCCTGGCTTTCTCCCGAGTCACTGCGGGGCACCTTCTGTCACAAGCAAGCCAAGTTCTGATTTCTGTTTTATTTCACATTCATAAGGAGACATTACTCTGGATTTAGAGCACCTGAGGGGGAGTAAAATGGCAGGGAGAGCTCTCCAGATCCAGCGGCTGGGCTGAGGGGGCAGGAAGACAGACAGGCAGGGAGCAAGGGAGGCAGGGAGGCGGGCAGGCAGGGAGACAGGCAGCTGGAAGCTTCTCACAGCTGCTGACAAATTGTCGCTTCTCTTGGGGGTACAACATGATGAATGAAACCTCAGAGCTACCAGCCACACGCTTCTATTGTCTATAGTAAAAAAAAAAAAATAAGAATAGTTAAAATAAAGAGAGAGCTGTATCTCTAACAAATCCACAGAGACCCCTGAATATAGAAGAGTCAAACAAGAACAAGGAGAGATCATTAGAGAGAGGAGAGAGGAGAGAGGAGGAGAGGGGGAGAGGAGAGGGGGAGATGAGAGAGGGAGAGGAGAGAGAGGAGAGGGGGAGAGGAGAGGAGGGGGAGAGAGGGGAGAGGGGAGAGGAGTGGAGTGGAGAGTGGGGAGAGGAGATGAGTGGAGAGTGGGGAGAGGAGTAGAAAGAGGAGAGGAGAGGAGTGGAGAGTGGGGAGAGGAGTGGAGAGAGGGGAGAGGAGAGGAGAGGCGAGAGGAGAGGAGTGGAGAGTGGAGAAGAGTAGAAGAGAAGGAGGGGAGAGGAGAGGAGAGGAGTGGGGAGAGGAGAGGGGAGAGGAGAGTAAGACACAACTTCTGGCTAATCAGAAGCTTCCAAATGTTGATTTTGATCTGATAATTTGATCAGCTGCTTCTTCCCTCTCTCAGGAACCCCTGCAATTCTATTATATTACATCACATTGGATTGGAGTAGATGAAAGTCTACTCCATTACATTCCACTGCATATCAAATGCTGTTATATTCTCATTGCATCCCAGGCAAGGTTAAGACACATCGCCTCAGGTTGCTATTCTGCAGAGTCCAGAGAATGTGACGGTGGTTTAGAACATTGCATTTGACAGATGAGTCAGTCAGGCCACGTGCACACACACACACACACACACACACACACACACACACACACACACACACACACACACACACACACACACACACACACACACACACACACACACACACACACACACGCACACACACACACACACACACACACACACACACACACACACACACACACACACACACACACACACACACACACACACACAACACACACACACACACACACACACACACACACACACACACACACACGCACACACACACACACACACACACACACACACACACACACACACACACACACACACACACACACACACACACACACACACACACACACACACACACACACACACACACACACGCACACACACACGCACTCACACACACTAACTCTCACACTCACAGAGACTGACACACACTCACACAGAGAGATTGAGACACACACAGTACAAATCGAGGTCGATTAGTTTTCTTCCTCAGTCTGGCAATACCCCCCCCCCCCCCCTTTAGGGTGCTGATTTCACAACCAGAAAAGCTGTCCTTCCCTCACATTTACAACAGAAAACCAACGGCGGTGTGTTTTTTTTTTTTTTTTTTTTTTCGGTCAGCACTATAGCGAATGGATAAATTCTTCTCAGAGGCAATTCCGACTACAGGCCCCTTTACGAGTTTCTGCCCCCCCCCCCCAATTCCGCCGTACAGGACCCCCCCCCCCCCCCCCCCCCCGCTTTTTTTCCTTTTACGATTGCGCCCAAGCTTTCAAAGACAAACAATACCGTCTCTGTCCCAGGTAACGGGCACCTGTATCGATTTCCAATCTGCAAGACAGCCGCTGCTCAGAATAAACCGTCTGTACTTCTCTTTCCAGACGGTGAAAGGGTTTCCGCGCCGGGGCAGTGTACCGAGTTACACAGCGTGAAATCCGATAGCTGATGTGTTTAGCGGCGGTGACCCTCGGAGCTCGACAGATCTTGAAAGCGCAACCCGTCCCAGGCTGAGCGTCACTGCTTCCCAACCTCCAGGCACGCTAATGCGAAGTCTGGGAGAATATCGGATTTGTTTTTGTTCATGCATTTCTGAAACGGTTTCTGCTGTAACACGGAGCACAGCAGGGAAACCGGTGGCGTTTTTGGGTTTTTTTGCGTATTATTGTTAGCTTAACTGAAGATTCTGCTACAGACTCTCCTACAGAACCAGTTAAAGGCTCCTCTCATTGTGGATCATGCCTGACAGCTACAACCACTCCCCTATAGACTCCCCTATAGATTCCCGTATAGTCTGTCCAATAGAATATCCTATAGACACTGGTGCAGACTCCCTTATACCCTCCCATAGACTGTTATAGACTCTCCTCTAGTGTTATATACTCCCCTGTCACGGAATGATCAATGCAGCTGCACGCTGGCGTGTCTGTGCGTGGGGAGTCACACCCCACTGTGGGACCAGAAGAGCCAGCGCTGTGGCGGAGAGGCGAGCCCTGGTCTTGAGGTCAGTGTTATTAACCGATCAGCTGCTAGGAGATTCATTACAAGGCGCTGAGGCCAATGTCTCCTCACATCACGTTTGCATGCAGGGTGGCTGGCTACAGCAGACGGGCTTGTTCCGTTAGCTGCAGTAGCAGCAGTTGTCCGCCAGGTGTCTTGTGTTCTCTCCATAGTTTCAGAAAGGCCCGCAG
>NC_054584.1:1345304-1391169 GCF_017654505.1 Polyodon spathula
TAGTGAGCACACTGCGGTCCCATTCTGCCAGCCTCACCTCACTGCAGCTCATTCCAGAAAGGCAGGTTTCTTTATTTGTTCCCATATTTAGCGAGCGTGGTTGGAGTGCGGGGAAGTCTGCTTGCTGTAACATTGAGCACATTAGTGTCTGGTGAGAGTGCTCCACTTCCCTGTAAGCAAGCGCAGTTCTAGCGGATATAAAAGCAGGGTTGTATAACAGATTCTTTTTTTGCATGAAGCTGAACGATTGTTTTTTTTCCCCTGCAGATATAAATATACAGTGTTTATTTTGGGCTGCTTCTTGTTTTTGTTCTCCTAATACTGTTAATCTTTAAACTGCCCAGATTTTGTTGCATCTATATTAGGACCTGCTTGCCTGATTGCACTGGGCATCACCCTGGTGTGGGGCTGCTGTACCCTTCATTACACTGAATGCCAAACTGCTCTTCAGTTCTGGTTGTAACCAAGGCTAGATCAACCAATAGTTTCCTTTTGTTTTGCTGGCAATGCGCTAGCTGTGCACTAGATGGCGCTGGTGCTTGCTAATTCAAAGACTGGCTGATCTAGTTTGCATTACAGATGTCTATAGCAGGTATCTAAAGAGCTGCTCCTCAACTCACAATTAAAGCACCTCAGTACTGAAAACACAGACTGTAACAGTGTTTGATGTTTAATGTCGTGGGTGAATGTTAAAAGTCTTACCGGGAATCTCTTGGTGGGGGATTCCTCAATATGGGGGCTGGATATCGAATCAATGTGTGACTCTCCTCCCTCTCCTCTCTCCTCTCTCCGCTCCCCCCTCTCCCCTCTCTTTCCTCTCTCCTCTCCCCCTCTCTCTCCCCCTCTCTCCCACATCTCCCCTCCTCTGTCTCCTCTCTCCTCCTCTCCCCCTCTCTCTTCTCTCTCTCCTCCTTCTCTCCCCATCTCCTCTCCTCTGTCTCCTCTCTCCTCCTCTCTCCTCTCTCCTCTCCTCTCTCTCCTCTCTCCTCTCCTCTCCTCTCTCCTCTCCCTCTCTCTCTCCCTCTCTCTGTCTCCCCTCTCCCCCTGCTCCTCTCTCCACTCTCCTCTCCCCTCGTCTCCAGGGCACGAGTGGTCCGCAGTGTCAGGGCGGCAGGATGAAGAGGAGGAGCCGGGTGTCCCCAGGCGAGTGCAGAGTCTGGTTTTGAGAGTCAGTCTGCAGATGTACCGAGGGACCGTGCAGCTCTGGGAGCAGGGGGAGAGACTCACAGAACCCAGCACCACACCAGCCTTCCGTCTGCCTGCCTGCCTGCCTGCCTGCCTGCCTGCCTGCCTGTCTGTCTGTCTGCCTGTGTGTATGTCTGTCTGTCTGTCTGCACAACCATCACTTGAGGCTGCAAAGAGAGCACCAGGAAGATCAATTGATCAGGGCTTGGGAAAGCCATGCCAATCAAGAAGGTATGAATGAATCAATTGCTTCATCTCTGTAAATCAGAGCCAGAGATCCCGCCAGTAGCTGCCCTCTCCCTCCGAGCCTCTCCAGTGTGTTCAGGGCTGTTTATCACACGTGTGATCTCATCTCAGTGCTGTAAACAGGATACAGTGAGACAGTTTAACACTGGGCTCTTGTTACAATATCTCGGGGAGATTGTGAAATGTATGTATACCGATCCTTCTTATCAGCCCCCTGCGAGATGCGTTCACATGATGATCTCTCTGTCACTGTGGCTGTGCCAGGATCTCCTGCATGCACAGACCTGCTTGTACACTTTGTGTGGGCACAGTCTGCACACCACACCACTGCAGAGAACTATTGATATTTGCAATCATTCTTATTAGCTGCTACAGAGTCTTCATCATTTAGTTATTCTTTCTGTGTGCTTGATTTGAGCTTCTAGAAAGAGACACTGGAACACAGCCGTCACACAAGAAAAGTAACAAATGGACCACTGAGCCTGTCAGCGCCAGCAGCTGATTCATCTCTTCTTGTGCTGATGAATAATTCTGTATAATTGTGCTCTTTCCTATAATGGTGTTTCTGAGTCAAGCTGAAAGGCACCAGCGCTACTGCTGGAGAGACCTGCCTATCTCTTAAGTGCTGTGCAATTAGACTGGGGGAGTGCTTTCTAAATTTAGCACTAGAGACCATTATAACAGTCTTCTATAGTAAAAGCACAGAAAGGGTAATAGGGAAGCATTGTAAAGCACAGAGATGTCTGGTAAAGCATAGGGAAGCATTGTAAAGCACAGAGAGGTCTGGTAAAGCATAGGGAAGCATTGTAAAGCACAGAGAGGTCTGGTAAAGCATAGGGAAGCATTGTAAAGCACAGAGAGGTAAAGCATGGTAAAGTAAAGCACAGGGAAGCATTGTAAAGCACAGAGAGGTCTGGTAAAGCATAGGGAAGCATTGTAAAGCACAGAGAGGTCTGGTAAAGCATAGGGAAGCATTGTAAAGCACAGAGAGGTCTGGGAAAGCATAGGGAAGCATTGCAAAGCACTTGACATGCTGTTTGAGACGTTGCTCCTCGCTTGACCCCACACTGTAGCTGATAGTGCTGCAGTGAAGCTGAGCCCAGCTGCACGTAGCTGCCCTTATCTCCCCCCCTCATCAGCCCATGCCAGGCAGGGAGTGTGTCTCCAAGGCTCAGCAGAGGGTAATCAGCTTATCAGTGCAGAGCCATCTCCCTCAGTAACATCACACAGCCTGTACAGACCCGGCTTTTCGGGAACAGAGATTTGTAAACAGTGTTTCCACAGTGTATTTATATGCCACGCTTGTTAGTAGGGCAGTGCTGATACTGGCACTGCCTTTAATATTTGTAACATGTTGAGTTTAACCAGGAATGGCCGTCCTTCCTTCACCTTTACGATCGAGTGCCGCTCAACGGCAGTTTTCCGCAGTGAGCGTTTTGAAAGCCGATTTGAAGTGAATTTTCCTCTGACGTACCAGCACTCCGGCTGAGATGAAAACTCGCCTCCAAGCAGCTTTTATAAGACTCACTGCAAAAACTACCATTGAGCGGTGCTCGATTGTAAAGGCGAGGAAAGGACAGCGTTCTTGTTTTGAAATCCAGGTGATTTTTTTTTTTTTTGTTACGAACTGGCAATTGAACGACTTTTATTTTTTATCTATTATTTTGTGGGTCTAATAAAAAAAAAAAAATTCAGTGTAACTG
Source organism: Polyodon spathula (assembly GCF_017654505.1). Taxonomy (NCBI): domain Eukaryota; kingdom Metazoa; phylum Chordata; class Actinopteri; order Acipenseriformes; family Polyodontidae; genus Polyodon; species Polyodon spathula. The sequence continues at coordinate 1,348,439 of NC_054584.1, forward strand.
ACACCAAACTAAGACGCAGGCTGCCTCAATGTTTCGAAGGCTGTGAACGGCTGCACTTTAGGATTTCGGCTCCAATCTTGCCTGCCGCTCTCTCTGTAAAGCTCTCCTAGCCTCAGTCCTAAACCTACTGAATTTGCACTGAATAAGACTCCTGGTCACTTTGTTTCTTTTTGCTCAGTCTTTCCCTGGTCCTTTCTTTCCCTGAAATTCTCACGGCTGTGTTTGTAAACATCTGTCTGTGCCCCCTGGCACACACACAGTTTCCTGCCTACATGTGAAAAAGCAGGGGAAAAAAATTCCCTGGATATCATAACATCGTTACAAGTGTTCCAGAACAGAGGCCCTTGGGACAGACAGACAGATCAGGATCCAAGGGCAGAGCTGCAGTGCTGTACTGTACACAGCCCTGCCATAGAGCAGAACAGGAGGCCAGCTCTCCTCACTAGGGATGGGGAATGTGAAGGGATGGTTGACCATGCTGTTTTTGCAGTATTTTGGTTTTACTAGGAACATAGGTCTAGTCGCTGGTGTGTCACTGAATCTATTTACTTTCTTTGAGTCCTTCTAAATGTAACGCTGTGGAGCCTTCTATAGCTGTGGAAGGATGCATGGAAACTGAGGCTCTGTTTCAAAGCATAACTAAGTTAACAGCTAACAATAATATTCCCAGCGAACTCGAGCCAGCGGTGCACATGCAGAGAGCCACATGCTCCAGGGTCCCGTGTTTACAGAGGGGCAGCAAGGGGCTCCGTCCAAAATACATGTTTTTAAAAATATCCAGAGTGAAGGGAGTGGGAGGCTGGAACGTGAGATGGCCTGAGCCGATAGTGCTGAGTGTGTCTGTAGAGACGAGTCTACGTGAGCAGTCCTGCTGCTGAGATTCACTGATATGAAGAGCTGTGTTTGTGTGTGAACCACAGGGGAACAGATAGACTGAGACACAGACACACTGACACACACACACACTGAGACACACACACACTGACATACACACACTGAGACACTGACACACACTAACACACACACTGGCACACACACACTGAGACACACACACACACACACACACACACACACACACTGACACACACACACACTGACACACACACACACACACACTGACACACACACACACTGAGACACTGACACACACTAACACACACACACTGACACACACACACACTGACACACACACACACTGAGACACACACACACTGACACACACACACACACACACACACACACTGACACACACACACACACACACACACACACACACACACACACACACACACTGACACACACACACTGACACACACACACTGACACACACACACACACACACACACACACACACTGACACACACACACACACACACACACACACACACACACACACACACACACACACACACACACACACACACACACACACACACACACACACACTGACACACACACACACACACACACACACACACACTGACACACACACACACACACACACACACACACACACACACACTGACACACACACACACACACACACACACACACTGACACACACACACACACACACACACACACACACACACACACACACACACACACACTGACACACACACACTGACACACACACACACACACACACTGAGACACTGACACACACACACACACATTCAAGAGTACTGCTCTTCTGTTGCGTTTGCCTGCCATAGACATACATTGCACTGTGCTGTATTAGTGTGCTATGCTTTCACTTGCTGTATTACACTGTGCTATGCTTTCACTGTGCTGTATTAGTGTGCTGTGCTTTCACTTGCTGTATTACACTGTGCTATGCTTTCACTGTGCTGTATTAGTGTGCTATGCTTTCACTTGCTGTATTACACTGTGCTATGCTTTCACTGTGCTGTATTAGTGTGCTATGCTTTCACTTGCTGTATTACACTTGCACTGTGCTGTATTAGTGTGCTATGCTTTCACTTGCTGTATTACACTGTGCTATGCTTTCACTGTGCTGTATTAGTGTGCTATGCTTTCACTTGCTGTATTACACTGTGCTATGCTTTTGCTGTGCTGTATTAGTGTGCTATGCTTTCACTTGCTGTATTACACTGTGCTATGCTTTCACTGTGCTGTATTAGTGTGCTATGCTTTCTCTCTTGCCGCTGCTTGCTGTTCAGTCTGCATGCAGGCTCTGTATTTTGCTGACAGGCAGCACATGTCTTTTCATGTTTTAATGACTCTCCGTCTGCTATTGTCGGCTAATTTAAAGCGCCTGGCTGCTGGCTTCTGATGCAGTCGTTATCTCCCCTCCCTGGATCCCCGATGGATATTAAACTCAATCAGGGCTGACCATCACGAGGCAACTGTGAAGCAGACACTGCTGAAAGCGTGTTTGAAAATGTGACTTCCTTCGCTGCGAGCTCGGTTTCCCTTGGCAACCACATAGATCCAAACGCATTGGAGACAGTGATGCAACCTTTGAAACTTTCACATCAGGGCCGAGCCAGTCAGAGCGCACGACACAGCGCAGTGACAGAGGAGATGATCGAAGGCAGTTGTCCAGCGCTGCAGCTGCCTGGTGCCTTACATGTCTAACACGCATTTCCAGCATTGATCGGAGTGATCAATATTACACTGAAACATCTTGCCTGGAGCATAATCTGTTAAATGGTATTGATTGCAGTTTAGCATTCGGGTTATCAGAATTGATATTTGCATAATTACCTGGCTATAATGCTTTAATAGGGAGCACTGTTTTAGAAAGTATTTGGATATACAGTATTTATGAATGGTCTTCATTAGATAGATAGATAGATAGATAGATAGCATTGTAAAGCACATAGACGTCTAAAAAGCATAGGGAAGCATTGTAAAGCACAGAGAGGTCTGGTAAAGCATAGGGAAGCATTGTAAAGCACAGAGAGGTCTGGTAAAGCATAGGGAAGCATTGTAAAGCACAGAGGGAAAGCATAGGGAAGCATTGTAAAGCACAGAGAGGTCTGGTAAAGCATAGGGAAGCATTGTAAAGCACAGAGAGGTCTGGTAAAGCATAGGGAAGCATTGTAAAGCACAGAGAGGTCTGGTAAAGCATAGGGAAGCATTGTAAAGCACAGAGAGGTCTGGTAAAGCATAGGGAAGCATTGTAAAGCACAGAGAGGTCTGGTAAAGCACAGGGAAGCATTGTAAAGCACAGAGAGGTCTGGTAAAGCATAGGGAAGCATTGTAAAGCACAGAGAGGTCTGGTAAAGCATATGGAAGCATTGTAAAGCACAGAGGTATTATAAACATATTAAAAACATGGCAAGCCAGGTAAACTATGGTAAATACATAGCATAACCACGAGAAAAGCACGGGAAAAACTGCAGAAACACGGTAAACTTTTTCTAGGGCTGTCGACAGTGTTTTGGAACTTGTTTTAACCTTTGTAATCAACATTAGCTCCTGCAGGCAGCTTCCTTGTTATGCTGTTTTGTTGTTGTTGTTGTTGTTTTAAAATAAGCTGAAGCAGGAAGCTCCTGTCCTCCCTCGTTGATTCCTACGCCAGTCACTAAAGCTGTAGCGGTCTATTGATTACCAATCTCCGCAGTTAAACACTCTCTGATTGACCCAGCTCTCTGGTGCGTCCTGTGCAGCCTCACCTGTGTGTTATATCAGCGCACGGACGTGAAGAATTTAATAAGAAGGGGTGTGCCCTCTAGAAAGGTATTATATAGGCAGTTTTTTTCTTCCTTTCTAATCAAAATGTAGTTGTAAGATTTTATATAGAATGCTTACAAAGAACTAATTTGTTCTCCCTCTCCCCTTTCTTCCCCTGCTTTCTCTCCCCTTCTCTTCTCTCCCCATCCCCCTTCTCTCTTTCCCATTTTACCACACTCTCTCAAAACCTCTCCCACTCAGTAGCTGGGTCTCTCTCAGATCTCCGCTCTGCTTTCCCAGTTTGCCCAGTACGCTCGGATGGTTTACGTGGCCCAGGCATTCTGGCTGCAGTCTCTCCGGACCCTGGCTGTGTCTCGGCTGGCCGCGGGGGCTCGGAGCCGGGTCTCTCTGTGGCCGTACAGCCTGGCCCGCTCCCTGCCCAGTGGAGCCCAGGCTGTGCTGTCCATGGTGATGAGAGACCTCAGCGAGCTGGGCAAGATCCTGCTGCAGCTTTTCATCAACACCACGCCCCTCTACAACCTGGTGAGTATAGTGGGGAGCGGCTACACTGGGGAGAGCAGATCTGCTTATAGATGCATGTTTATTAATATGCTTTACCAGACCTCTCTGTGCTTTACAATGCTTCCCTATGCTTTACCAGACTTCTATGTGCTTTACAATGCTTCCCTATGCTTTACCAGACCTCTCTGTGCTTTACAATGCTTCCCTATGCTTTACCAGACCTCTCTGTGCTTTACAATGCTTCCCTATGCTTTACCATTCATTCACTCTGCTTTATTAGACTTTGCTATTGATTTTACTAGGGGAAACTCTTATACAGTTAAGCTGGACTTGAGTAGGGTGCTTGTTAACTTATTAGGAATCATGTTTTGATCAACAAAAGCACCCAATCCAGTGTCTATGCTGTTATCCACGGCATTGCTTGGCAGCACAGCGGGGCAGCTGTGAGATGAAGCATTCTGATTGCTGTGTGAATCCGCACAGTGTTCTCCTGAGCTATGCGTGGAATGGGCACGGCTCTCACCTGACGTGCCTCTCAGAGAATGCAGGGAATGCCAGCGGGCGCATTCCCAGCCCTTCGCTCCATCGCTGGCGTTGCCCCCTCAGTGTTTGTTCGGGTTAATCTTTAGTTTTTGTTTTATTCACTCTCCGAGAGGTTTTTGTCGTGGTTTACAGTCTCTGCACCCTGGGGGGTATTGCATTGTGCAACAGTGAGAATAGATTTAAACCCTTGTTTGCCATGGTAAATCTACACCGTGATTATGCCTTAGCTACACCATGCATTCATTTACCATGGTCTGACATTTTTTGGTATATTTTCTTCAATGCTTTTATACACTTTGCAATGCGTTTACTGCGGGAGACTTTTATCACTTTTAGACTACGTGCTTGAACTTGGAATCACCTCTAAGGAGTGTTTAAATAAATCCATTCACTGATGTGTTGGTTTCAAAACAAGAACACCTGTCCTTTCCTCGCCTTTACAACTGAGCCCCAGTTGTTGTCAGTTTACGGCGCGGGCAGTAAAACCCCTGCTGATTCGCTTCCAATCGGCTTTTAAAACACTCAGTGCCGAAGTTATTTGCCGTTGATTGGTACTCGGTTGTAAAGGTGAGGGGAGGACAGCTTTTCTTGTTTCTGAAAATCAACACATTCATTAATGGATTTATTTAATACATAGCTCACATGTATACTCCCCCCAGCTTTCAGCCTTCCCTGTCCCACAGTAAAAGCACAGCAAACTGTAATAAAGCACAGTGCAAGCATGGTAAAGCGCAGGGAAGCATTGCAAAGAATAGCAAGGTATGGTGAAGCTGCACAATGATTGCTGTGCGGTAGCCCTGTGCAAACTGGGTGCAGCTTGTTTCAATTGACCAGGCTGGTGTTGTGTGGATGTGGCTGTAACTGACTAGCGGAAACAGCACAGGGGGGTCTATTGAACACATTCCTGCAGGGTTAATAATTAGCCTTCCCACAGCCCACACTGCAGGGAGTGGAAAAGTACTGTACAGGTGCAATGGAACCAGGGAGAGACGGGCTGATTACAATACAGGCACATGTTGACTATGTACAGTGTATTGTATTCTGTGTTAATGCCAGCGTCTGCAATCTCTCTCAAGTATCAAGTTTCTGTTAAATGGCCTTTCTTCCAGTTTCTCTGTTTTGAGTCCTATTTCTTCTTCCCTTATTCCTCATTCAAAAAATGGGGAGCCGATATCTTATCATGTCTTTCTGTCTGTCTGTCTGTCTGTCTGTCTGCCTGCCTCTCTCACTCTCTGTCTGTCTGTCTGTCTCTCACTCTCCCTGTCTGCCTGTCTGTCTGTCTGCCTCTCACTCTCTCTGTCTGTCTGTCTGTCTGTCTCTCACTCTCTCTGTCTGTCTGTCTGTCTGTCTGCCTCTCTCACTCTCTGTCTGTCTGTCTGCCTCTCACTCTGTCTGTCTGTCTGTCTGCCTCTCTCACTCTCTCTGTCTGTCTGTCTGTCTTTCTGTATGCCTCTCTGTCTGTCTCTCTGTATGCCTACCTTTCTGTCTGACTGTCTGTCTGTCTGTCTCTCACTCTGCCTCTCTGCCTCTCTGTCTCTTTGTCTGTCTGCCTCTCTGTCTGTCTCCTTTACCACACTTTTCTCATACACTCCTAGCCTCCTATAAATGAAATTAAATTAAATGAAACGACGGGCAAGGTGTTATGGGCAAAACCCTGAATGCAGGAAACCAACACCAAGGAGTGTAAGTGTCAAAGTGAGCGAGGCTGCGCGTCGCTGTGACGAGGCTGCGCGTCGCTGTGACGAGGCTGCGCGTCGCTGTGACGAGGCTGTTTTTAGCCTCTGTGTACAAACCCACAGATGGAAGCTGTTCAGCCCTGCCTGTGTGTGTTGGTTGGACCTGTCTTTGTGTGGCTGCAGGGGAGGGAGGGTAATTATCTGCGGGGGAGAGAGGCGGCCGTCTCTGATTAATCACTAATTGCCTTTGCAACGTGATTCCCAGAGTGCAGGGGGCTGACCAGGGTTGAAGTTTCATTTTTTTTTTTTCGCTTGTAATTGTTTTGACAGTGTTTCTGTTTTTTTATTTTTAGGTTTAATAATACACTTATGTTTGTTTTTTTAACAGCACTAGAGCCACACTGCACTGCCCCTCCCTCCCAGTCCCTCCTCAGCTCCACTAGAGCCACACTGCTTCCCTCCCTCCCAGTCCCTCCTCAGCTCTGCCCCCTCCCTCCCAGTCCCTCCTCAGCTCCACTAGAGCCACACTGCCTCCCTCCCTCCCAGTCCCTCCTCAGCTCCACTAGAGCCACACTGCTTCCCTCCCTCCCAGTCCCTCCTCAGCTCCACTAGAGCCACACTGCTTCCCTCCCTCCCAGTCCCTCCTCAGCTCCACTAGAGCCACACTGCTTCCCTCCCTCCCAGTCCCTCCTCAGCTCCACTAGAGCCACACTGCCTCCCTCCCTCCCAGTCCCTCCTCAGCTCCACTAGAGCCACACTGCCTCCCTCCCTCCCAGTCCCTCCTCAGCTCCACTAGAGCCACACTGCCTCCCTCCCTCCCAGTCCCTCCTCAGCTCCACTAGAGCCACACTGCTTCCCTCCCTCCCAGTCTCTCAGCTCTAACCCCAAGCCCACTCTGCTTCTTCAATACTATACTGGCTAATACAATACTAAAGTGCCAGTCTGCCGATGTAATATAAGCACGACGCTCTGGCTGTGAGGTTGCAGTCAGTTCAGGCAGGTATCCGATCCATCGTTCTCCTGCTCACAGCCCCCCCCCAACCCCCCCCCCCCCCCCCCCCCCCCCCGCAGTGCTGGCTCTGCCTCATCCTGACCCCTGCACTCTCTACACAGACCCCCCTGCCGTGTCCCCTGGAGCTCTGATTAACCATTTACCAGGAGCGTCGTCACACGCTCTCCCCCACTGAGCACAGGCATGCCACCCTGACACAGGCTTCCCAAGGGGAGAGTCATAAAACACAGTCAAGGCCAAGGGTCATAAAGCACAGTGAAAGCAGGGTAAGAGGCTTCCTTGAATAGTTGCGTGTCAAAAATATGAAGACAGTGCAATCTTATCAATGGCTATTCCCATTGTAGCTGCCTTGCCTTATAAAAGTTTACCGCTGCATTAATTTGCTTTACCATACTCGGGTATTCTATACAATGCTTGCCTGTGCTTTAGCATGCTTTCATTGTGCTGTATTATTTTCCTGCTGCCCTGTCCCTCAGTGTAACACATAGCCAATGCCATTGAGAAGCTGGGTTAGGTTGTAAATGTGATTGCTGACTGCAGGAGACAGTGTGCTGCGTTCCCCATTGATTTTCTATAAATCCACACAGGGGCGGTTTTGCAATGCTGTGAATCACTTTGTAAACGGAAACGCATGGCTTGTGTTGAGCTTCAGTGACAAAGCTAGTTTCCTGAGGCTTGGAGCAAGGGAGCAGGAAATTAAACCGCATCGCTCTCCCAGCGGGACACGGCGATATCGTTACAACCCTCAGGCCAAACAGGGGAGGGCATGTCAGAGCAAATCATTGTATCTATATAGCGCCTTTCACGCGAAAAGTGCTGTAGGAGACCAAACAAAGAGAATCACAATACACTACGTTTGCATAGAGTTTTGAAATCATATTTTGGTATAATATAATGCAAAAATGTACACATTTCAGCTTAAAAAATATATATTTAAAAGAAGCTCTCTTATAAAACTGATGTTTTTTCATTTTGACGTGAAACCGCTGCGGAGATGAGGCGGCAATGCACTTCCACAATCTGGGAGCAGAGGAAATAGAAGCTCCATCTCCCTTCCTTTTTGTGCACAGAAAAAGCGTCCAAAACTGGATGCAAGACAGACCACATTGGTTCTATGTGCTATTCCCTACTGATTCTCTTGCTTTGCAGAAAGACTTGACGGAGGAAAAGTTGGGGGACCCTGTTGCTTGGGGGTCTCTCAGAGATGCATTTTTGCAGGAGTACTCAAAAGGCACGGCCGCGTGGCGTGCAGGGGGGAGTCACACAGTCAGGGGAGAGCAGGGGTCCCCGAGGGTCTCCCCTGGTAAAGGCACGGCCGCGTGGTGTGCAGGGGGGAGTCACACAGTCAGGGGAGAGCAGGGGTCCCCGAGGGTCTCCCCTGGTAAAGGCACGGCCGCGTGGTGTGCAGGGGGGAGTCACACAGTCAGGGGAGAGCAGGGGTCCCCGAGGGTCTCCCCTGGTAAAGGCACGGCCGCGTGGTGTGCAGGGGGGAGTCACACAGTCAGGGGAGAGCAGGGGTCCCCGAGGGTCTCCCCTGGTAAAGGCACAACCAATTCAGTGTCGGGAGAAAGATGCAAGATTGCTTTGCCAGGGCTGCCTGTCTCTGGCTGAGCTGGGAGTAGACTCAGACTGCAGCAGTGTCAGAGAGTCTGGGAGGAGGGCTCGCTATGCAATCATCTTCATTCATTCAATTGCACCCTCATGTTCCCTCCTGTGCCTGCAGTAATGGATACAGCGTGTTCCTGACATTTCTAAAGGAAGTCTATTGTCTCGCTCTGTCTCTGTCTCTCTCGCCTTACTGCTTCAAGCCAAGAACAGGTACCAAGACAGTCCCTACTTTGTGTGTGTGTGTGTGAGTTCGATCTCTCAGATCGTACAAAGAACATTCACTTTTGGGTCAAATTAAACCACACCACCTTTATAATGTAATAATCCAGCATGTTTGTTCTAACGTATTTCGCCCTGTTAAAGTTATATTAAAGTGAGAGCTGAATCATTCTTACCTCTTGTGCGCTGCAGGGCTCGAAGGTGCAGTTTCGAAAGAAACACATTGTAAACCGTGGTACCTGGTGCCACACTAGGTTAACGAAAACCACACTTTAAGACACTTCTTTGGTCACTTGTCCACATTATTTCATGCGTGTAGTTTGACCAACCATCTCCTTCCTCTAGCCACTGCTTTCAGACAGTCACATGAACCCAGAAGACAATGCTGACGGGAAATGACCTGTGTAGCTAATTGAAATGCAGAATAAGTATTTTTGGTTTGCTGCAATCATTCTTCAGCGCTACCCTTATAAAAGTTACCCATAGTAAAGCACAGTTAAAGAATGGTATAGGTAAGCATTGAGAAGAATAACGAGGGATGGTGAAGCGTATTGATAAACAGGGTAAACTAAAAGCAGAATATAACCAAGGTGTGACAGAGAAAGAAAGAATCTTGGCTGTAAATCTCCCTCCCCACCTGTGAGGGCGCTGTGCAAAGGGAACAGAGTGCCCCGGACTGGATGGTCTGGCAATTCATTCCAGGGATAGTCGGCCATCTAGAAAAGGGGCGGAGCCACAGTGCACCAAGCCCCAGACGGGAGGTGATGTGGCGATCGCGGATTGGAGGAAAAGCGATTGCACTCGCTAACCAAGTTGGCGTGGCTGAAGGTACAAAAGGGGATGCGGCCGAGCGAACTGTGCCTTTGTTATGGTTTGCGAGAGAACCGCTGATGGACCGTAGAGTGACCGTGAGTGTTTTGTGTTTGTTTTCCCACCTAACTGTACTTGTTTGTCATTATTAGATAGCTAACACGTTCCCGGAGCTGTGTCTAAAGGCCAGCACTAACCCGGACAGCGCTGCTCTACTGTACACGAAGACAATGTATTTCACCACTTGCACCAAAGTGCTCTGGATCGTGTCTGTGTTGCGTGTGCGTTTATACTGTGTTTGTTATTTCAGGGCTGAACTCCGAGGTTTCACTGTGCAAGACTCATTGCTGTGTATCGCCAGGGATTATCACCAAGCGACCTGGATTAAAAACAAATAAAGAATTGTTTGGACCATGAACTTTGTTGTCTGTCGTCTGTTTACGCATTGCGTCACCTCTACACCTGCCCACTGAAAAACATCATGAGAAAAGCATGGGGGTGGGGGGGGGGGGGGGGGGGGGGCAGTTGTAAGGGTATTGAATGTTATGTGTTTAATAATAATGTGCTGCTGACCCCCAGCCTGGTCAACCAGAGCCAGCGGGCTTTCAAGTGCCTCAGCCCAGGATCCCCTCCGGGCAGCCAGCCGGCCGACAGCACAGAGTAAAGTGTACAAAGTGATTCATAGAGGCGATCTGCTCTACAATACCCTGTCACAGACTGTATTACAGACTGCAGGTGGAGCTTGGTAGATATTGGGTTTTACAGACTGTGCAGATGGAGGCATGTGGATGTGCTTTGAAAGCGATCTGGTATTGTAGGGCAAGTTCAAAGAAAAATTAGAGGCTGGAATTTATTTTTAAACATTTTTTTTTTGTAGCCAAATACTGCTGCCCTATAGATGAACAAGATGGTAAGGATAGGACATGGCTTTATAGCAATTAGCACCACCATATATCTATATAGTAAACATCTCTATAAGCAGCTGTCATACCCTTTGCAATATATAATATATACTGTTTACTGTATACACCTTCACTAGATTAATCCTAATGTTGTGCTGCTTATAAAGAAACAACAGTCACCTGTGCTCACTTCAAAGAGCCGGGCTGTAATTGTGTATTATTGCTGTCGTGTCATTAAAGATATTGAAGGTGGATTTTATTTCTGCTTTGTTTTTATTCTTTAAAGCACCTCAGCACAGACTTACCAAAAAAAACAACCTTAAACCTGCTTTTACCTGGCTTGGAGCTTGCCTGGAGAATCCTAACTGCCAGTCACTGAACAGCCTGCTTCATTCTATTGAAATCATGTGATTTGAATGCAATGCAGAAGGCAGCTCAGAGCCCCAGCACTTAGGATTCTGCAGACAAGCTCAAAGCAGCTGCAGAGAAAAAGGATAGGAACTCAGTATTGCAGATGCATCGCTAAGACGGCAAACTTCATGAAAAGGCAAGGGGACTGATAAAAAACAGAGTAGTTTGAAGCTCCGGGCTCTTTCAAAACCCAATTATCCTTCAGTTGTTTTAAATGCATGAGTCAGTCCGCAGGTAAATTTGTAAATGAAGTTCCTGGAAACACTGAAGTTCCGTGAAAGCACCTGGAGAAGTTCCAGCTAAGGAATGACTATAAACTTCCGATCTGACTAAAATCAACATGAAGAAAAAAAAAACCTACAACCTCTACAAATGAATCAGTTGCTACCTCCTAGCAACTAATATAATTACCTGCCCACCAGCCTCCCTCAGATCAATGCATACTGTTAGCGGTTAATGAATGCATCCTATAATTATTCATGATACACACACACACACACACTGCTGCTTACTCACATTCCTAGTCATACACGCACTGCTGCTGCAGACCCCAGACCCTGTACTTGCATTGAATGTCTATTAAGCTCACTTTACCATCTGCTGCTCTGTGACAGCCAGCATTAGATGAGGCTTTAGATTGATTCAGTGGGTAAGCACCTTGCCCACATGCTTGCGTAGCCCAGTTAGAGGCATCGCGTCCAAGGCAGTGACGTAGACAGAGTTTAGGAGGTTTGTATCTTGGTCAGGGGTGTCCAATCACGGTCCTGGAGAGCCATTCCACCCCAGGTCAGGTAAAACGAGACGATGGACTGCTTCAGGGTCTGGATGGAGGTTGGATCAGTTAAATAATTGAGAACAGGGTTGGAACAAAGACCAGGAGTGGGTTAGCTTGGGACACCTGCCTAGTCTGGGTGGTGCAGCGGGCTAACCTGACCACCAAAAACACTCAGGTGGTGCGTGCTCAGGTAGAATCAACAGGGCGTGCAAAATGCCATTCTTGAATACAGGACCCTTAGAGAACAGGACTGCATTCATGCTGAGACTTCTGAGTACATCGGCACTGATCCATCGCACAGAACCCCCAGTGCAGAATATTATAACCATAGCAACTGCACTTAACCAGCTGTTCCAATAAAAACACCTGCCTTATATAGCACACACTTGAGTAAATGGGCTGTACCTCTCATGACTCATTTGCATCAACCTGATGTCTTTGTAAAATATACAACCTGCATCTCCCTGCTGCCTCTGTAGTCATGAGAGCAAATACAGTAGATCAGACACAATGGGATTGACTATGGCAATAAGACTATCTCACATGTTACAGGGTTTCAAATAGTTTGCATCTCCTGGTGTTGTTGAAGTGCTGTTCAAAAACTGGGTTGTGTGTTTATTGTTCACAGGAGCCTGTGTTTAAATGCTGAGAGCTAGATTCAGTGGGAACTACGGGTCTCTTGAATTCCCTCCTACAGTGAAACCTGCCTAATCCAGCCCCTCTGTAATTCAGCATGACTTTTGGGTCCTGGACAGATCCCTATCGGAATGCATGGCGAGATCTCTTCTAGAATCCGGAACCTGTGTGTTCTGGAATCTGGCGTGATTAAGTCCGGTCTTGTTTAAAATCCAAAGTAAAATCTCAGTGTACAGTCTGGCAAAGTCATGTGGCTTTTTTTTCCTTTCTAAATCTGAAATTCATGTTTTGTGGAAAGTACAATAAAATGAATACAATCCTTGAATTAGTGTGCGGACCTTCTCTTTTACTGTGTGCACTGCGATTGGTTTTCAGAGTGTGCAAATAGTTTGTCATTAACCTTTTTTTTTTTGGGGGGGGGGGGGGGGGTACAGTATTAGATTCTGCAGCACCCCTCTAAATCCATAGCACTGTGTAATCCGCCTCAGTTTTGTAGATGACTCCGTGTGGAAGTGGGCATGTACAAACAGACCTCAACTGGTCTTAGAAACATTGAAAGCTGCAGGGTCCACATGCAAGCTCTGTGTTAGGAGAAGAAATTGATTTATAAAAAAAATAAGGAACAGTATTAAAATGTAATCTTTTAATTGACAAAAAAAAAATCAGCAAATATATACAGACATTTACATTCTCTGTACACATATATACAATATAAATATTTATGGTATATGCATTTTTGGATAAAGCAGCATAATTCCCCACCCCTTCAGCGATATGACCAAAATAGGCATACACTATGACAGACTTCTTATATGCATGTAGAACAAACACAGTGGCATTTGAAATGCATCACAGCGACATCTTGAGATATAGGGCTCCATGGTACGGTGGAACACTGAAACTGATAGTAAATGAATGCATTGCCCAGCACGTTAACCATGGCAACACTCGAGGCGTTTTGTGCTTCTTGTGTGGGTCAAGGAGACAGTCTTTGGGGTCTTCAACTTGAACAAAACTTCGCTGGATTCGTAAATAGTCTGGTTGAGCAAGGTACTCTCCCGGCTTGGCTTTCCATTTTGTGGGACAGAAGCCTACACAATTCCCGAAAACCTCCAAAAAGAAAGAGTCTTGGAATTGAAGTTATAACCTTACAACTTTTGGAAATGTCAACAAGTTTGTAACGCACCCAACTCCTGCGCTTTCCAGATGCGAACCAGACACCAGCGTATCCTTCATGTCGGCTTGTTTATAGTTTGGTCGATTTCTAATCGATTCTCCTTCTCCCGAACACCGCCGACATGCTCCTGACGATCCCTTTGATCCCTTTCCTCGTCGCTCGAGTCTCCCGGATCAGTTCCAGCAGTTCGTGGAATACCAGCAGCACGCCGTGGTAAGTCTCGGCTGCAGAGATTTCGAAAAAACCGCAGTCCGCCGACAGAGCCAGCAGCCTGCCTTCCTCGCTGGAGACCGTCCTTCGATGCTGCAAGTCACGCTTGTTCCCGACGATGACTATGGGGGTCTTGTCCGACCCGCCGGCGTGCTTCTTCGCCTGCCGGATTCTCCGCACTTGCTGGCTGACCACGCTGAAGCTCGCCCGGTCGCAGATGCTGTAGACCAGAATGAAGCCGTCCGCCCAGCGAAGCTGCTTGTCGCTCACGCATCCCTGCGTGTCGGAGTTCTGAAGGGTTCAACGAAAAAAAAAAAAAATTAGGAACCGAGTAGAAAAAATAAAATCGCGTAATTAAGTTAGTAGCTATACATAGCAGTCTTTGCATGTTTTATTTTTACTGGATAAGGAAACTATGAAGCCCCCAAAACCACACTCAGCATGCATGTGAATTAGGAGCTCCAATTGTAGCCTAATGACACACACATGCAAGGCGTATCTGAGTGTTTATTAAATATGTATTAAACTTCAGCAAACGGTAAAATGCATATGAAATCGTTACCGATGACGCTCAAAACAAAGAGCATTTGCCTATACTGTGCTAACCTGTTATAGTGCACGACGCGTATTCACCAAGTCTACATGAACGACCCTCTCGGTATTTTGCTAAAGAATATACCGCTGATAAGTCAGATTAGTTCATTCCGCTCCAAAGCAGCGCACGATACCAATGTCTCGCATCCAGTTCTGGTTCTAGAGTGAATGTATTAAAACGCCCTCTCCAACGAATCTTACCTGCGAGTAGAGAGAGTCCCAGATATTGAAGCAAATCTCACGCCCGTCGATGCGGTCATTATGATTATAGATGGATTCTGGAAAATAAAAACGTAACATTTAGTAAAGGAAGCTAAAACAGATTTTTAAAAGTGCTCTAGCACGATTTCACTGCAGACTACTGCTGGGGATTACTTACCAATATCTCCGTATTCTCCAATGAACCGTCTAGTGAGAAACCGGACTGTCAGCGCTGGAAAGAACAGAAAGAAACCCAGTTAATACAAAGAAGAAGAAGACACCCTCAATGCGTATACGTGTTTATTGTATTTTGCATATTGCATATTAAATATTCTGTTTATCACATGCATGAAATGAATTCAAATCGCGCCAGCTTGCCTAGCCCTGCTTCTATCAACAGTGGGACTTTTGCAAGGCAACTAAACTACACGCACCAGATTTCCCCACGTTCTCGGCTCCCAGGAGCAGCACATTTGCGTCCACCTTCTGCTGGCTTCCCTCCATGGTTTTGCTGCTGTGCTGGACGCTGGGTTTCACTTGTACAACCATTTGTGAAGAGTTCTCTATCCGCCTCGGAGTCTTGTACTAAAAGGGGAGTTTAGTTCTGCTTAGAATCGCCTTTGAGCTTGTAATACCTTGCACTGTGCCCGTTCTCTGTATATATAGACACAGGGGCGGGATCTAAACCCACAATTGACGTAACGCCGACCAATCACTGCAGCAGGAGCCTTGTTGTTCATTCCAAATTACTTGGAATGACCCTCTCCCGCAGGGAAACCATTTCTACCGTGCTGTAACATGTGCAACAGGGTCTGTACTGCAAGTGCAGTGTACACGTTAGAAACGTCACAATGTAAAACACTTGCCAGGTAAACGTGCGGTGATGTCATCGTGCTAACCGTGTTCCCGAGCTTTCCACATGGACCCGTGTTCTTTGGAATCTTGCTATTGTGTACAGAGATTCGAAAACAGCGCACCTCTCTGTATCCAGTAGGATATTCACCAATCACTAGAAATGCCTCACAAAGAAGATAAGCCATTGATCAGCCGAAAACTCACGCTTTTAACAACGAGCGTATCGTTTTCTTCGGATAGCACGATAGAAATAGATAGGTAGCCGGATGGTTCAGTTTGAAAGTGTATCCCTTGATAGATAGATAGATAATATAGCGTGCTGCTTTGACTGGTAAACACAACTGCTAGCTGTAATCATAATGATAAGCTCGGTAAAGCAGTGTGTGAAGACAGCCCGGTTTACCGCTGCTGTTTGAACTCTTATAAACATATCCACGCTTTTTTGCGCACTGGCTTCACAGACCCCCGTGCAGTACATGCCAGCGTGGTGAAAGGGCACAGTTCTCACTTGCTAACTGGCATAAACGCCAGGGTGTGAGGCTCCTGTAATCGTGATAATAACCCTGTAAGCGATCCTAATGGTCCAGTCTGGTGTTTGGAATATGGCCCGATTCTCAAAGCTATTCACGTCCATTCCTCTTAAGCACAATTTATCTATTCGGAAACGAGAATCTCAGCAAATAAAGTCACCAACCCAGAAATAAACAAGTCGGACTTTTAATTAAAGGGCTTGGGATAAGCATTACGTCTAAATTCATTAATAATAATAAATACAGTGCTAATGGCGATTAGGAATAAATAGCTCTGGGAATCCAGACCATTGTTCTTTATGAGAGTCGGTGCACAAACACCTCGAGTGTATAGTCATACCTGGCAGATGGCTTTAAGGATCTAAAAACGGCCTGATCTAAACACCGCGGTGTATTTATAGTTTAAATCACACGCCATATCTTTAAATAAAAGCTGACATGCATTTGTGTGTGAGAGAGGGAGAGAAGGACAGGGAGAGAGAGAGGGAGAGATGGGAAGAATGATAGCAGTTTCAATTACGCACAGACCGGGGACTCGGAGTTGCAATGCAATGTGCTGTGTAGCGAAGCGATGCTCACTCAGATAACGAGGTGTGTCTAGAACAGTACCCCCGGGTTTCTGCATTGTAAGACTTGGGCGAGTGCTCTAGGATAGGATTAACAATAGGTGAAAAGGGCCAGGAAACACAGCCTCCATTTCACTGATACAGAGATAAGAAACTATTGGTTTCCAGGAGAGTGGCAATCTCCGTTTCCCCCGATAAACACCAAACACAAAGACGAATGGGGGAATGCTGATATTCCTGGTCATTCATTGATCGACTCATTTATCTATTGATGAGGTAGAGTCATTGCGTATACAACATATTTTCTTCTTGTTGTTTTTGCTGGGTAACCCTCGTCATTGTTCAGTAAGTCTGGAAATGTATAGAAAAAATTACAATAAACATGCATATATATATATATATATATATATATATATATATATATATATATATATATATATATATATAGATATAGATAGATAGATAGATAGATAGATAGATAGAGAGCAAGAACATGAAAAATCATTCTACTCTGAGCTGCACTATGAGAATATTGTTTTTCTAGACACATTTGCTGCAAAAAATTTAATAAAATAAAAAATGCATTCAATTATAGTTACACTACTGCATTTTTGTAATAGATGACGTTTCAGTGGGAAAATATGTATTTTTTTATCGCGGTTATAATAATAATAATAATAATAATAATAATAATAATAATAATACCATTTGCCTATTACTAATGTTCTCCTGGCCCAGGTCCAATTGATTCACAATTAAATAGGATTTTCTTTGAAATCATGAAACAGTTTCGGGCAGGCTGTTTGCGTTACAGTGTATTATCAGGGTAGCAGCAGCGACATCTTGTGGTTCAGATTTAAAACTGCAAGAACTGTGTCTTGGTTTATAGTCCAGTTACACGCAGTACATCGAGCATCGTTGCGGGCGAGTTGTATGTATTCTGTGCAGGCATACATTAAGAACACCTTTTGTGTAATTCAAAGAGTAAGAATGGTGACGTCAGCAAATGCTCACCCAAAACACAACTATGAAAGTATTTGCTAAAAAAGGGCTTGTTGATGGGATGGAAATAAGACTCCCGAAGCATGCAGTCTGATCCATTCCTGGTTTTGCAATTACTTTAATAAGACACACTGTGTCTAGTCAAGCTCGTAGTAAATCCTGGCATGGGTGAACCCGCTATGCAATAGGAGTCTTATTTTCAGCGCCGTGTCGACATGACTATAGTTTGTAATGTACCGTTGAGTTGATGATACATTATTAGAGTCACACGCACACAACGAATGCGATACTTTACTGTCCTATTCACCGAGGGATGGGCTGAACGACTTCTGTGGTAGAAGACCACACCCACAGACTAGCACAACGCCCACCTGAAGGCGCAGAGCGGACGCTGCCTGCAGTGTAGTCGACTTGACCAAAAAAGGACTGAGTTTCTGAGCTCTGCTGCAATCTCTCTAATGCTACAGCGAGCTGTGGAGGCTGCTATTGCAAACTTACACTGCACTGTACACACATGTACTACTAGTGGTAGTATTATCAATTCTAATCTGTATAATAGCGCGAAGCATTTCCCACTTTACTTCCTGCTCCAAGAGAATGTTTCTGCGCGTAATTACGCACAGGGCTGGATCTCTCCATCCCGTTGTTAGCGCGCCAGGAGAAGCGGTCTTGTTAGTGCTAAGAACTATATTCCACTGGTCTTACAACCGGCAAAGCACCAGGCGTTCAATTCAACACGAACCGGTCTAAATCCACTAATCATTCACTCAGGGCCACGTCTGCATCGTCTTTTTCTAAATGTAAAAAAAAACCAAAACAACTAGTGATGTTTCAACCCCCTAATTATAACATTGTGCCGATTCAAGAATATATACCCTGCTTTTTTTAGTGTCAAACAATTATGTATTCGTGTCGAACAATTAAGAATATTTTAGGGGGTACGGAAACGGTTCCCCCCGGTGATTGTGGTGTTCATTACAATATGTGCTTTCCCCTTTCAAACACCAGACGCGTGCTGTAGGATTGTTTTCATCTCAGGTGTAGTTGCTATGATTTTAACAGGCGGGTCGGTTGCACGGAGACGCACACACCACTGCCGCCCTTCTATTTCTTCTAACTGCCGAAGTCCATTAAAGCGGATGATCCGGACCCACTCTGCCTGTTGGGAGGCTACTAGGTCTGCTGGATCATTCCTACAGGATGATTTTTGCTTGACAACGTCCCATTCAATCGACTGATGTGCCTAAACCGAGCCATTGAAGGTTAGAATGCTTATCAACTACAGTAATAACAAAGCATCTTTTAAGAACATAAGAAAGTTTACAAACGAGAGGAGGCCATTCGGCCCATCTTGCTCGTTTGCTTGTCAGTAGCTTATTGATCCCAAAATCTCATCAAGCAGCTTCTTGAAGGATCCCAGGGTGTCAGCTTCAACAACATTACTGGGGAGTTGATTCCAGACCCTCACAATTCTCTGTGTAAAAAAGTGTCTCCTATGTTCTGTTCTGAATGCCCCTTTTTCTAAACTCCATTTGTGACCCCTGGTCCTTGTTTCTTTTTTCAGGCTGAAAAAGTCCCCCTTGGGTCGACACTGTCAATACCTTTTAGAATTTTGTATTCATTAAGAATGAATACAGCATTACCAAAAACGCAGTCATGCAATGCTAATATATATATAACATTTGCTTTTGTATTTGCATTTTGCGTTTTGCGTTGGATGGCGAGCTTATAAGATTTGTAGCCATGAACTTGAACACCCGCAACGGGCTCCTTCCACGTGTTTTGATTCTCATACTAAAGCAGATTGTCATTTAAAGACCATTTCGCCGTTTATGTCTCCTTTAGTTTAGAATTAAGACAATTAAATGTGTTGGTTCAATAAATCTGACTCTTTCAATAAATCTGTGTTTTCTGTATACTGTGCTTATATTTCAAATGTATTTAAAGGTGGGCTGAAATAATGGAAAATATTTGTGGCCTGGTATCTTGTTTACACACACACACACACACACACACACACACACACACACACACACACACACACACACACCCCTGCAATCATTTCAACCTTTTGTTATAACGTTGCCACATATAATATTAATGTATTTAATTAAATTCACGGTCTCAAAGATTACTTCGCTTTTAAAAATAGATTTTACCTTTATAAAACGCTATTCAATTCCCCTGTTTCCGGTAAGTGTGAAAGTTCACAATTGTAGCATCTATTTGAGCTGCGTTTACCACACCATCTCACTTCGAGGTCGAGGTGCATTTTTCCATTACCTTTACAAATGCAGGCTCGCGTATATTTTGGACGAGGGAGGATGTGGGCGTTAAAACAAAGCAAAAAAAGAAGATTGACCCGTGGTTGATCAGAGCGGGTAAGCATATCCGATAAACATCAACGAATTTTTGCAACTCGCTAGAACCAGACTGGTGCAAAAAAAAAAAACCACATAGCGTAAATATATTTGTATCTGTATAAATCCAATAACTCTTCACGCAGATGTAACGAATTTGACATTGCCAGCAACAGAATCCGAGCACGGCCGGCAGCGTGGAAGCATGTGGCGCATTCTCGGATACGCCTTGGTCGCGGTATATTTCGAAGGTAAGTTTAACTTATTTTAATGACATATTGTTTTCTGGTATAACAGTCAACGTGTGATGTGATGTTTCTCTTTAAAACTAGCTCTTAAAAATAAAAATAAAAATAAATAAAGTATGATAGACAACACTGATAGACAACAAATGTTTCAGCATTAAGCACAAGTTTCAGCAGGATGTTTTAAACACACAGCAGGGCTGATTTTATTTAATCGTATAATATATACTTCAGACGAGTTACCAAATTACAACGCAGCGCATGTTAATCTACACTGTGAACCAGACGAGAAGACACGGGGTTTGTTCGTGAATCTATATTATATACACAAGCAATTCAAATGCAATTGAAATCGCTTTAAAGTTTGATTCTAAAGACATATATTTAAACATAGGGTACGGTGCAATTATTATTATTATTATTATTATTATTATTATTATTATTATTATTATTATTATTATTATTATTATTATTATTATTATTATCTGCAATAGCATTAATCGTTTCCCCGCTTTACCATTTAAATATTATAACTACATAAGTAGGGCTAGGGATTTTCATTAAAAATGGTAGAGATGTTTAATTAAAAAATCAATACACATAAACATAAATATACATACACAGTAGTGTGCCAGAACACCCGTGTCGTGCGTAAGAAATCAAACCGCTTTGATTCATTTCAAACAGTAAAGAGAAAAGGAACACAGAGCCGCGCACAGTAAAACGCAGGAGGCTTTTTAGAAGCTGTTTAAGACGCCCGATTAAAGCACAAAGCAGTCTGACATTTTCACACAGAGTGCCTGTTCGTCCTCCATTCTTTCTAGATTAGTGAGTGGGAAATGAAATGGGAGATTCAGAGGTTTTTACGCAGGCAGGTATATGATATAAAAGACGCATCTTGAGGTGATAAATACGCACACTGCCGTGCCTGCAGAGATACAGAAACACGCACAGCTGTATCGACCCCAAACTTGGAAAAGATTACATTATTGAAAGGACGCAGTGATCGGACTAATACACTAACACACGACCAGCAACCAAGCGTTGAAATGAACACTTAATACCAGTTTGGATTAACGCGCTGTTTGTGTTACATGACCAATTCAGAGCGTTAAACACGTCGACAGTAACCCTAAAGAAATGCCGTTATGAAGACAGATACAACGCACACTGTACAAAAACCGTCTTTTTACAATATATTTACTTGAATATTGACTTAATAAAACCATTTAAGATTGATTATATTATATATTTGCGTATTATGTACAATTAAGAAGTATTTTACAGTAATACTAATAAATTTTACCGTAATTAAAAAAAAAAAGCTGGAAAAAACTCATGTCAATATTAATGTAAATGTGCTGTAGAATACGGTATGTGTTTTTACTGTGCGAGGGAAGCGTTTCTCAAAGTCTTCTAATCTATTGATATCGCGTGTTAAAGGAATTCGGATTCTCACAGCGTTTACTCCAATGCTAACAGCACGATTTCTCCATATAGTAAAAAACGCACCCAATGAAGCTATTGAAATAAACAGCTTGTGCGCACAGTCCTGTCGTGTGGACTAGCTGTGCGTGTGTGTGTTGTTATTGACTAGCTGTGTGACTAGCTATGTGTTCTTGTCTTCTAGTTTCCGAAACGAGTCTCAGTTTACGCTCGTCTCACCACTTTGCTTCAGCCGGGGAGTCTCCGGTGGAGTTCACCTGCACCTCGAGTGCAGTGATAGAATCTGGAGGGGTTTGGCTGCTCTGGTTCAAAAAGAACGCGAGTGATGTATTGGAAAGACTGGACACGAAATGCAACGCGTCCCCGTGCAAATACACCGATGAATCGAACCGCTCGGACACCTTCAAGCTGAAGATTACAAAGACAGAGCGAGAAGATTCTGGTACATATTACTGCGCGCACCCACCCGGTATGGACCTGGAGTTTTCCAATGGGGCCGCATTGAACGTTGTAGCAGGTACGAAATTAACCAAACCAAGTGCTATGCTATGCATTGTAGTATTGATGTACTTTATACCTTAGAACACACGCGTGGTTGTACAGCAAAGTAACACTGGAGTTAAAACAAATCCCTACCCCGCTGCAACTAAAGATTGTACAATATTGAATCGAGAATATTCAAGGTAATGTTGCATTTTACCCCCTGAAAATACACTTTACTCTCTCGGTGTTAAAACTGTAGGGTAAGTTACTCTCAGAACCCAAATCCTGTCTAGTTTTGCTCCTACACAGTTTTGCATTAGCGCTGGGTACTGTAAATATCGCGGGTCCTGTAAAAACATATATCATTAAGTAATATGTTTTTGTACATCTTGATAACCCTAAGTGTTATATTTATTTATTAAATATACTTATATTTTTTCAGACAGTTCAACAGAGACCACTTCTGTGTCTATCCTGGCCCCCGCTGACTCCGCCAGCGCGCTCGATTCTGAGGGGTCACTGACATTAGTCTGCCTGGTCCGGGGCCTCTCCTCGCCCGCGGTCCGATTTCAGTGGTTTCTCTCCGGTAACGTCACGACTGCAACAGCGCCGGGCACCTGGATCAAGGAGGGCGGAGACGGAGAGAGCTACAGCGCCACGAGCAGGCTGACAATCCCGGCGGAGACGTGGCGGAGCGGGGCGGTGTGCGCCTGCGGAGCGCAACTGAACTCGAGCACAGTCATCCGCAGCAGGGAGATCTCATACACGGCGGGAGGTGGGGAGGTTTTATTGAAGTTATTGATAAAGACCGTTGCATGTGTAATCAATGAACTGCAGCTATACACATTAAATTCTAAAACGTGCCCCGAGAGCGATAGGGATAAGAACATGAAGAATGTCCACAGGATAACACGAACAGCAACGCGTTTAAACGCCAGTCAGGGCTCCTACACTCGACTCGATGACATTTGTAAAGAAGCCGCTGTTATCCCTTCATGGTTAATACAATCTATTCCTTCTGTTGGAGCCCAGAGGTATCCACTTCAGAAATGCATTTTTACAAAGAAAAAACAATGAAAACAGGAAAAACTAAAGTGGTGATCTTTCCACCGGTGCAAGAGCTTGCTGGCTGTCTGCTGTGGGCTATACAGTTCTAGTGACGTGCGTTCTTACTGTTCGCCCGCCTGTCTCCGCAGACTCTTGCTGGGTGTTTTATGTCGTGTTCTCCGGGGCGGCACTGGTCGCTGTAGCCGCGGCGCTCCTCGCCTCTTGTGCATGGCTTCATTTCTGTAGCAAAGAAGGTAACCGAGTTTGTTTTGTGTTGTGTTTTTTGCTTCTGTGTATTTATATATATATAATATATATAATATATATATATATATATATATATATATATATATAATATATGCGCATTATAAAATAGACAGAGATAGGAAATTTAACATGGTAGAATTGTGCACGCAGTGACGGAAGGGGACATTATATGGTATTATATTGTATTAAATGCAATAGCGTCGTAAAGATTTCACACGCAGTGCTTCTTGTTAATGTGTTAAAACATGTGCATTCTCCTAATGGTTAATTAAACTGAGCATTCATTTTGATTGTATTTCGGCTCATTAGCGTTGCTCCTGCAAGGCGGGTATATAACCTAGAGTTATAATCTTGCATCTCCAGACACATTCGCGTTCACTTTTTCTTCTTTGTGTTTTTCTGATGCAGGTTCCAGGCAGAGAGCAGACCCAGCCGATCAGTTCAAGGTAGACACGCAGTCATTTACCACAGCTGATAACAGTGCAAGCGAACATTAACATTGCACAGCCTCACAGTTCCCCAAGGGATAGATAATAATAATAATAATAATAATAATAATAATAATAATAATAATAATAATAATAATAATAATAATAATAATAATAATAATAGTTCTACTCAATGCTATGATGTTGTGTGTGTGTGGAAGCATGTAACAACTGGACTGTCGCAGGATCTCGACAGCGTTTTTTTTTTTCATGCTGTGTTTGATCTGCAGATGAGACGCAATGACGACCTGGTCACCTACGCTCACCTGGAGTTTGTTCCGCAGAAGAAGGAGAGACGGAAGCGGCAGGCCTGACCAGTGTGCACGATGCCCCGGAGGAGCGCTGTGTCCGGGTCCCTGTGTTTCTACACAGTGGATCTTGTTATGTTATGAAAGGCAACAGAACGCCTGTCTTCTAGTCGGAGCGAGCTCTCCATACACATAAAGGGACGTATTTTAAACGCGTTTACCCCAGTCTCTAATAAACGCCTATTTCTCTTATAGCTAAAAGGCCTGTTAATTTTCCAAAGCCAGAATAAAATAACTAAGTTGTATATTTCAAGATCTCTTATACCATATCATTGTGCTGTGCTTTCTATGCTGTAACATTAACACGGATTGCAAAAAAATCTAGCAGTAATTAAGATGACTCTATATATCAGGAAAATGATCATCTATAATAAAATGGTTTAAGCTGTGTGGCTTTTTATAAATAAAACACAAATAAAACAAATGTTATAGCTATCTCTCACCTCCGCCCCCATACAGTTCATACAATCAGAATACATCGATCCGTGGGTTCAAAATGCGTAAACATGCATATCAATCGATTAGCATTCAGTCAGTTTAACTAATAATAATAATAATAATAATAATAATAATAATAATAATAATAATAATAATAATAATATAATAATAATAATAATAATAATAATACAGTGTAAATCTGAACCCCCCAGTTGTTGTGCAATGTTAGAATATAAACAGTAAAGCCACGCTACCTTGGAGCGTGTAGAATAGCAGAATGAGCAGCATGGCGCGTTTCCCTGCAAGGCTGAGGAGAATGCTGTGTGTGTTACCCGCACTGCAGACAGTATCAGTGAACAGGGCAAGGAGAGGGGGCTGCAATACACAAGCCTGGAAGTGTCCATATTGTACAGAGTTCCCGCTGCAAGGTGGCTCAGTATCGCAAGATTACATCTTTATACACAGTTAGTTATGGCTATACAAATACATACAACAGAAACATCAATATTCAAACAAGTGACTGTTAATTCCACTCTTCTAAAACTCCGCCTGATTCACCTCGGTTTCAAAGCCGTTTCTTTTTTGTAAAAGGTCAGATCAATGGGTGACATTTTTCTTTGAAGAAAGTCTGTAACCAGACTAGATTCGCTGTGCGTCTGAAATCAAACCACTGGAACTGAAAATCTGGGGAAATTGTCTTGCAAATGAGCAATTGTCTAGTTGAACTGATGACTTTAATAGGCCTTTAAAGAATATAGACCAGTCTGGAAGAAGGACGCCAGATATGTTTTATTATTTTTGGAATAATGATATCGCGAGGATATATATCAGCAACTCAGTTAGAAAAAATAAACGCGTAACATCAATCAATCAATCAATCAAATCATTATTTTATATAGCGCCTTTCATAGTGGACCACCATCACAAAGCGCTTTACAAGATAACGAGGAACAATGCATAATACACTAAACACAGTGAAATACAGTGCATAGGACATTAAATACGAACAGTCAAAAAACAATGCAAATACATTAAATACAGTGCATTCAATACAAACACGATTTAAACGTTGTTCAGTGTAAACGCATCGCTCCTTTATTTTGCTAGTGCTTTTGCGCGGGTGAAAAATAAGTTCTTAAACGCTGAAGAAGTGTATAAAATCTGTTGCATGAGAGAATGTTTCATTCCTTGACATTTCTTTTTTTTTTTGATTTGCAGTTAGCTACATCTGTTAACGTGTTGTCACAATCAGACTACACAGTTTCCTAGAATCGCGAGTTCTAATGCACTGACTGGTCTAGCGAAGGCAGACCTTTCCAAGGTGTTGCAACAAACACAGTGTTGTGGCATTTAGAAGCGCGATGCTAACAGGTCGCTGTGCGCTTACTGGACTACACTTCCGGACAGACAACATTTTCAATATCGCTTTACAAAACGCAGAAACACATAAGCGAGTGCAAGCCAAAGCAAGTAAGCCACAAAACAGCAGAGCAACTAGCAGCCTGCACGTACCGGGAGCTTTTACTCCACGCACAAAAGCCCTTGAGATGGCTTTGGCGCACTCAACCTTCAGGTAATGGTTACATTTCGTACTGGAAAGGGAACATTAGGTTGTCATCATAACGCTGGTCCCCTGAAATAGAAATGTAACCATTAGCCTTCAAGGTCTCTGCCTCACACACTCGTCCGAGCAGCTTTGGTCTAGTGGTTAAAGAAACGGGCTTGTAACCAGGAGGACCCCGGTTCAAATCCCAGCTCAGCCACTGCCTCGCTGTGTGTGACCCCGAGCAAGTAACTAAACCTCCTTGTGCTGCCTCTTTGGGGTGAGGCGTTGTTGGAAGTGACTCTGCAGCTGATGCATAGCTCACACACCCTAGTCTCGTATCTTGCAAAGATGGTGTTACACTATGAAAGGCGCTATATAAAGATGTTTATTATTATTATTATTACATCTCTATTTCAGGAAACCAGGGTTACGATAATAACCTAGCGTTTCTGTCAGCGTGCCTGTGTGTGTGTTAGTTTCTCTCTGTCTGTGTGTGTGTGTGTTAGTTTCTCTCTGTCTGTGTGTGTGTGTGTGTTTCGACTTGCCCTCCGGAATCCTCATTGCTGTTTCCTTCACCCGCTATGATGCCATGGAATGTTCCCGAGGGCATCGAGCGCACACAGATTCCGAGAGCAATAAGCAGAGAGTGATCTCTCTGGAAAATGCACAATTCTGTGATAAAGTCCTAATCTGATTGCAAAGCATCCGTTATCCTATTTCTGGTTAATCGAAAATGGATTTACAACTTCATCGGGGGGGCTTTTAAAAATTGATTTTGAATAGGGACCCCCCCATCCATCCCCCAGATGTAAATTGAACAAACTGGCCAGACGGTTTGAGTTTTTCGTACCTTCTGTTGTTGAAAAAAAGGGTTGTTGATACGGGGAAGGAGGAGGGGAGAGAGGGAGGGAGGAGTTAGAGGGGATGAGGGGAGAGGGGGAGGAGGGATGAGTGAAGGGAGACATGTTAAAGTTTTTGGACAGACCCCCTTTTTTAAAAAAAGGATTTTGAATAGAAACCCGCAGCTGTGGAGAGGAGAGGAGAGGGAGACTGGAGATGGAAAGGGAAGGGAAGAGGGGACAGAGAGTAGAGGAGGGTGCAAAAAGAGGAAGGGGAAGAGGATAAGGACGGGAGGGGAGGGGGAGGAGCTGTGATTGGTGCCAGTCAATGCATTTCAAAGCTCCTTGAAGCTGCACTAATTCCCTCAAGGATCCCTCTTTTGCAAGCTGCAAATCTGCTTTGCTCTCGATTTGCATTCGCCCTCACTGCACGGCAGAGCTAGCTGTGACCCTACCTGCACAGAGAGAAGAGAAGGGTGGCAGGCAGGCAGACAGATAACGTGCTTCAGATCCCCTGATCAGCACGCTATTGAAATGGGCTGACGATGCTGTTACCCGGATGAAGGACTGCGACCTACAAGGGACGAGAGGAAACGATTTGAAACTTTTGAAATTCTCTTGCTAGAATTGCTTTGACTAGGGAAAGAATGCGCTCGCAATGTTCTGTACAGGTTTAAATATATAAACAGCTGAGACCCAAAAACAGGACTGGCTCTAGCCTCGGGTGCAGGAATAGAAGATTGATTCAGAGTGATTTAGGAAAAGCGTTTCCAGAATCTGGAATTTTGATGACCAGCTGTGGAAAGGGGAGCCCCTGGAGAGAGCCCCTGGAGAGAAGCAGCCACGGAAGTACAGGCACTGACCAGAGAAGGCTTTTAAGACGAAGGGCAGTGTTACTATGTTTTAAAAATTGTTCTGCTTAAAAACAACGCCATGGCAACAGCCTCTCCCAAGTTATCGGGATAATTTTCCTTTGTTGAAAATTCAAAATTAACGACAGCAGCTGTTGTAAAAGCGAAAAGAGAAAGGTACGTTTTAATAACAGTTCCATGCAAGTGTTTAAGATGTGTTCTGGGAGCTAGTTTGTAAAACTGCTTAGTTTATAAGATTTATTATCACGTCACTGCAGCTAAGCTGATTTCAAATAGCAAAATAATAGCCAGTGCCTTCAACTAATTAAGTTATCGAGTCGAAGAAGGGAACGGAGAGCTAAACTCGCTCCATCTGTAGTTCTCAGTCTTTTTTTCAGCCGGTACAACTGATGCAAAGAGTAAGCACGCAGTTTTCTGTGTATTTCATTGATGAATTGTTAATACTTGGTTTGCAAAACTGTACACGAAGCTGTTATTCTGATAAGAGGCGACAAAATGGACTTAGAGGGAAAATACCTGTAGCGTGTGTTTCATGACCGATCCTCCTCCGAGTGTCTGTTTCTAATGGCAACTGAAAAATCATTGGGGGGGGGGGGATTGATTTTGATATCCTGGTTGATATCTTTGCAAAGATGAAGCCTAGAAAATATTCATGCAATTCTAGAGGGTTTATCTTTTTAAAAAATTGCAGTGTTATTATTATGGTGGCGGGGGGGGGGGGGGGGGGTGGCTAAAAACATTCTTAGCCCCCCCCCCCCCCCCAAGCCTTTTGTGAAGTGACGTCGCTGTTTGAGACAGTGTAGATTCAATTTTATCCTTGACAAAACCCAACTGTGATAATAATAATACTAACAAACATAATCACAGTGATAATAATAGTCCTAATTCAAATAACAAAGATCTAGAGTCAATGCAAGAATACAAATGAAGAAAACATTGCTACCAGGAGGAAGAACACGATTGCAGTCTGACTAGATCAAGAGTAGGAAGTCTGTAGGTATAAAATTACCTTTTGAGTAAAGCAAAGTGACGCACTTACCTGCAGGACCTTTGCATTGAAGCAAGGCTGGGCAGCGTGTGCAAAGCCAGCCGCAACAGAATTCATTTTCTTCCCAGGGCAAGCAGTGGGATGGCACGGAGTGATTTGCACGGGCACGCACACGGGGGATGTGAGCAGGACACCGCTGCAGGGACGCTTTGAAGACGCGGGAGGCCTGGGTACAGGTAAGTTATGCAGCGTGACGACATGCACAGCCTTGCAATCGGTGCTGGGTTTCTACGTGCAGTGCTCCTCTTTCAAATGCTTTGGATATTTCAGTTCCCACATGAATCTGTGATATCGCGAACCGTTTTGCTTGCAAAGCCGATGAGATTTGTCGGCATCACTTTGGGATATGGTTCAGTTTTATTCATGTCATAATTGGGCTTCGTGACTGGGAGTCTTTGTACAGCATGTGGAAGTACTTAACTGCCGAGTACGCCTGCCAAATACCGAGGGTTCTCCCAGGAAATGCACTTTTTTTTTCTTTACCTGCATACCATAGACCAAAACACAGAATGAACACATTCTACTCCTTTCAGCTTTACCCACTAGAGCCACACTGCTTCCCTCCCTCCCAGTCTCTAAACCCTACCCTCTGGGCAACATTGCTTCCCTCCCTCCCAGTCCCTCAGCTCTACCCACTGGGTAACATTGCTTCATTCCCTCACTGCTAAACTGTAGTCCAACTGCTTCTCTCCCTCGCTTTTCCTCAGCTTAACCACTATGTCACACTGTTCCCCTTCGCTTCCCGGCTCTATAAGATCCTTAGTCCCAGGCCAGGGCCAGGCGCAAGCAGCGAGTTCTGCTTATATTGCAAAACCGCAAAGCGGCGTGTCCTCCTGAGGTGGAGGTGGAGCGCCCTGGCACCGTCCAGCAGCCTCTCCGGGGTTTGCACCGAGCCCGAGGTGCGCCCGAAGAGACTTGGCGCGTCTTGCCTACAAGCACCGTGCCACCTACAGTGCGTGTCTGCGCGTCAGGGCGAGGGGAACGCAAGCGCCAGCTGCCGTGCATTCAGATAACACCGTGTGCGATGAGTGAGCGGCGGGGAGAGGGCGTCTCGTTTCTGCGTGTGAAAAGAAAGACATAAACCTGCCTGAAAAAAAAAAAGCAGTGCAGCAAGAGCAGCCGTGAGAGTGACTGAAAGACGGAATTGCACGATGACCGTCGTTTCCGTTTCAATCACCGTGAAGTGATTTCCACAAGCGGCGCGGTAAGGATTCGGCGGCTCAGATAGACCTGGGAGGGAAGGAGGGGGCGGCAGTCTTTTGGTTACAGTGTAAAGCTGAGCCGAGAAAAGAAACCGGATTGGAATACAATTGACCTTTTTTTTTTTTTTTTTTTTTTTTAATAATAATATAAAATAACGTTAGCGAAGACAGCAACGATTCTGGGTGATGCGCTAGAGGACGTGCCTCCTACGGGGCTGCGTCAGGAGAGCGTGGTTTTGCTGTTTTGTTTTGTCATTTCTTCGTGTATTATTTTGTTGTTTTGTTTGTTTGTTTATCTGTCACGGCGTCTTTGTGTAAATTCTCAAATGACGGTTCAGGTTTAAGACTTACACGGGGGTGGCAATGTTAGGGCTAGCCGGGGTTACGCTGTATCTTTGGCGAGGTCGGATAGTTGATCCACGGTAATAATTGTAAACACCCCTTTTCATTGTTTCTGATCTCTGAGTGGTTTACTTTTTAGTTGCTCTATAAAAAAAAAACTAAATTAATAGCATTATTAATATTAGCATTTCTTAATATTAGTAATATTATTATGCGCAGAATGTGGTTGCCATGGCATCAGTGTTCCGAGATTGAATAGCTGCCTGTAGCTGTTCACGCCTTTTTTTTTTTTATGGAAAAGCGGTTATCGAATGACACTTAATAAATATAATAACCATTATATTAGCATTACACGTTATTATACGACTGTTTTCCGACTGTCACATCACACTGGAAGAGTATTGGTATTTTTTGCAGTATATATATTCCGCTGAATCTCTAGTGTCTGTGTATTATTAGGTGCATAGCGGTTTTACTCGGTTTTACCACAGTGTGTAGGTAACAAGCTCATGCATGACTTATGGAACTGTTAGTAAAACCAGGAATGGATCAAACTGCTATGCAATGGGAGTCTTATTGCCATCACTTTTGTGCTCCTCTGCATCAGACAATACAATCTCCAGGGTCGTTCTGGTATCCAGGACTGGGCGCCGTTTCTAACGCTGCATAAAGTCACCAGTTATTAATAATATTAATATATATATATATATATATATATATATATATATATATATATATATATATATTTTATATAGCGCCTTTCATAGTGGACCAGCATCACAAAGCGCTTTACAAGATACGAGACTAGGGTGTGTGAACCATGCATCAGCTGCAGAGTCGCTTACAACAACGCCTCACCCCAAAGACGCAGCGCAAGGAGGTTCAGTGACTTGCTCGGGGTCACACAGCGAGTCAGTGGCTGAGCTGGGATTTGAACCTGTTCCTTTAACCACTGGACCACACAGCCTCCTCGAGCAGTGCGGTAGAGAATTAAGCAGTACAGAATGTACTCAAACTGTTCCAGTGATGCGCGGAAGTGAAATGATTAACAAGCTGAAACTTGGCACCCCAGGTCAGTACTGTTCGTACTGTAGTTCTGAACTGCGGTGCTCCCCCGTCGCGCTGCAAGCATCAAAGTCTCCCAGTGCTCGAGTGTAACAGGGTGACCGAGGTTCCTCATCTGTGGCTGTTGTAATGAAATGCTTCGCAGGCTTGCTGCCTCTGGAATTCGGCTCGTGAATGAGGCTGGCTGGGTAGAATTGCATTGCAAAGCGAACACAAACAAGCTGCCCATTGTAACTGGAAACGCCCCCAGGAGTCAGTCAGGTCAAGAGCTCTCTGTTTAAACACGTTAGCAGATTGGAAATCTGTCCATGGAGATGTATGTTGTGTTGGGTGTGTGTTTAAATTGTGGGGGTTAATGCGATGATGTGTAACATGATAAGGGGGGTGGGGGGTATAGAACAGTGTTTCTCGACCTTTTTTGTCACAACGCCCGCAACCTGAGAAGCAGCTGAGCTTAGCCATCGCCCCCCCCCCCTTGCCACAGAAAATAACAAAAATGAAGAATTATTGGCGATTTAACAATGCAGATAATTACTTTGATGTTACCTTTGAGAAACCCTGGCATAGAACCTTTGTTCCGTGTTCCGTGAACTCTGTGAAATGAGCAAACTTTAAAGAAACAAGCAAAAGAGACAACTTTTTAAAAAGCGCCTTTTTTTTTTTTTTAAAGCGATGCTGGGGCTGTTTGCGAAGAGGGAAGGCGCGAATGCAGGTCAAAGCCAGTGTTTGAAACAGAAAGGGACAGCCTTGGAACCCTGGCAGGGCTGCTATCACCAGAAGGAGAAGCCGTAACCATGGCAACCCCTTGGGGCCTAGCTGGGATCAAAGCCTTCTGTCAAGTGATCCCCGGAGACCGCTTCTGAAGATGTTTACAGCTGCTTTTCTGTCATAAACAGCTCGGCAGACATCTGGTTGAAATGCAGTACTGTGCCTGACGGTTTTGTTCTTGTATCTCTTTCAGAAGGCGTTTCATATCTACTGCTATTGGACAGCAACGTCAACAACACGCCTCTGTGAATATTAGAAGCCATTTTCCATATTAAAAACCAATTTAATTAATTGCAGAGAGACTGGAAGGGGGAAGCAGTTTGGCCTGTTGATTAGAGCTGAGACTGGGAGGGAAGCAGTGTGGCTTAGCGGTGAGAGATGTGTGCCAGGTAATGCCCTGCGCTGAGTGAAGTAAGGAGGAATAGACAACACATTTTAGAGAGGGGCGAGTTCCCAATTAGTAAAACCCCAGAATGACGTCTTGAGTGCTTCCAGGTGGAGGCGTCCTCTTGCTGAACTGGCAGAAATCCTGTCCTGTTTATTTAGAGGCACGAGTGTGTCGCGGATGTCTGTTGCCACGTAAACGCTTTGCTACAGAGGAGGGGGGGGAGAGTAAGCAGTGAGTAAGTCCTAACTAAGCAAATTTGTTCAGTTAAGGGTCTCGTTAAGCAGATGGGAAATAAGACTCCCTTTTGCATAGCGGTTTGAGCCATTCCAGGTTTTACTAAGAGCTCAATAAGATACACACAAGCGTGTTGCCTATACACTGTGACTGATCAAGCTCCTAGTAAAACCTGGAATGGGTGAAACTGCTATGCAACAGGAGTCTTATTCCCATCCTTGTATTGGGCTGGGAAGCACTGCTCTAATTGTTGGAGGTGAGGGGCAGAGAAGGTGCTACTGTGGTTAGAGCTGAGAGACTGGGAGAGGGCACTGTGGTCCAGCAGAGACAGGGAGATAATTTACTTTTTTTTTTTTCTCCACTTATGTTTCCTTTTTAAAATGAAAGTTCAATTAAATAGCACTGGCTCTCTGCAGTTCATTATTGGTCTTGCCCTTTGTTCCTCTATTGGTAACAAATACGCGTTGAGCAGCAATCTCTCTAGTGAACACTAGGTGGTAGTGTTGAGCGTGAAGTTACATCCTTGCTTCAACTTTGCGCTGGGAATGAAGGTAGCGTTTTGGGTAGGCGTATTGAAATCCATACTGTGGGAGACTAGCTTGCTTGGACAGGGTGACGTGATGCTCTGCACCAGCTGTTGTTTCATTGAATTTTGAAATCGGAGCCTCTCGTGTATATTCTATCGCAAGAAGTGGTGAGTTTTGAGTTGGATTTTTAGACTGCATTGTTACAAGCTGCATTGTTTCACACTTGTTATTAGTAACGTTTTCCAATGCGTATATTAGGTATAGCAGATATGCACCTGCATGTTTAAATTTTATTTGAAGGCTTTTATGAAGTCGACACATTTTTCTTGCTTAAAAATAATAATAATATTAATAATAATAATAATCAATGCATGCCAAGTGTTTTTTGGAATCTAATCCTTGCCCTGGCAGTGAAACTTTGTGGCATCTCCCTTGCTGATTGGATGTTGTGGTTTAGTTGACGGCTGGACTCTTGCCAGACCACAGTCACTGTGACACAGGAAGGCTCCACTTACAGCTGAGCTCTGCTTCCTCTTCAGTTCACAGAAGCAGGTATATTTATACGACCCTAAAAAAAAAAAAGAAATTACTTCAAGTAATGAACCGTACCCCTGTATCAATAGCTGTGACCACTGAGATGCTCCAACCACTGCCTTCCACACTGCAGCCCAGCACACTAACCACTGAGCAACTCAAACCCACTGCCTTCCACACTGCAGCCCAGCACTCTAACCACTGAGCAACTCAAACCCACTGCCTTCCACACTGCAGCCCAGCACTCTAACCACTGAGCAACTCAAACCCACTGCCTTCCACACTGCAGCCCAGCACTCTAACCACTGAGCAACTCAAACCCACTGCCTTCCACACTGCAGCCCAGCACTCTAACCACTGAGCTACTCAAACCCACTGCCTTCCACACTGCAGCCCAGCACTCTCAACCACTGAGCTACTCAAACCCACTGCCTTCCACACTGCAGCCCAGCACTCTAACCACTGAGCTACTCAAACCCACTGCCTTCCACACTGCAGCCCAGCACTCTAACCACTGAGCTACTCAAACCCACTGCCTTCCACACTGCAGCCCAGCACTCTAACCACTGAGCAACTCAAACCCACTGCCTTCCACACTGCAGCCCAGCACTCTCACCACTGAGCAACTCAAACACACTGCCTTCCACACTGCAGCCCAGCACTCTCACCACTGAGCAACTCAAACCCACTGCCTTCCACACTGCAGCCCAGCACACTCACCACTGAGCAACTCAAACCCACTGCCTTCCACACTGCAGCCCAGCACACTAACCACTGAGCAACTCAAACCCACTGCCTTCCACACTGCAGCCCAGCACTCTAACCACTGAGCAACTCAAACCCACTGCCTTCCACACTGCAGCCCAGCACTCTAACCACTGAGCTACTCAAACCCACTGCCTTCCACACTGCAGCCCAGCACTCTAACCACTGAGCAACTCAAACCCACTGCCTTCCACACTGCAGCCCAGCACTCTAACCACTGAGCAACTCAAACCCACTGCCTTCCACACTGCAGCCCAGCACACTAACCACTGAGCAACTCAAACCCACTGCCTTCCACACTGCAGCCCAGCACTCTAACCACTGAGCAACTCAAACCCACTGCCTTCCACACTGCAGCCCAGCACACTAACCACTGAGCAACTCAAACCCACTGCCTTCCACACTGCAGCCCAGCACACTAACCACTGAGCAACTCAAACCCACTGCCTTCCACACTGCAGCCCAGCACACTAACCACTGAGCAACTCAAACACACTGCCTTCCACACTGCAGCCCAGCACACTAACCACTGAGCAACTCAAACACACTGCCTTCCACACTGCAGCCCAGCACTCTAACCACTGAGCAACTCAAACCCACTGCCTTCCACACTGCAGCCCAGCACTCTAACCACTGAGCTACTCAAACCCACTGCCTTCCACACTGCAGCCCAGCACTCTAACCACTGAGCTACTCAAACCCACTGCCTTCCACACTGCAGCCCAGCACTCTAACCACTGAGCTACTCAAACCCACTGCCTTCCACACTGCAGCCCAGCACTCTAACCACTGAGCTACTCAAACCCACTGCCTTCCACACTGCAGCCCAGCACTCTAACCACTGAGCTACTCAAACCCACTGCCTTCCACACTGCAGCCCAGCACTCTAACCACTGAGCTACTCAAACCCACTGCCTTCCACACTGCAGCCCAGCACTCTAACCACTGAGCTACTCAAACCCACTGCCTTCCACACTGCAGCCCAGCACTCTAACCACTGAGCTACTCAAACCCACTGCCTTCCACACTGCAGCCCAGCACTCTAACCACTGAGCTACTCAAACCCACTGCCTTCCACACTGCAGCCCAGCACTCTCACCACTGAGCTACTCAAACCCACTGCCTTCCACACTGCAGCCCAGCACTCTAACCACTGAGCTACTCAAACCCACTGCCTTCCACACTGCAGCCCAGCACTCTAACCACTGAGCTACTCAAACCCACTGCCTTCCACACTGCAGCCCAGCACTCTAACCACTGAGCTACTCAAACCCACTGCCTTCCACACTGCAGCCCAGCACTCTCACCACTGAGCAACTCAAACCCACTGCCTTCCACACTGCAGCCCAGCACTCTCACCACTGAGCAACTCAAACACACTGCCTTCCACACTGCAGCCCAGCACTCTCACCACTGAGCAACTCAAACCCACTGCCTTCCACACTGCAGCCCAGCACTCTAACCACTGAGCAACTCAAACCCACTGCCTTCCACACTGCAGCCCAGCACTCTAACCACTGAGCAACTCAAACCCACTGCCTTCCACACTGCAGCCCAGCACACTAACCACTGAGCAACTCAAACCCACTGCCTTCCACACTGCAGCCCAGCACACTAACCACTGAGCAACTCAAACCCACTGCCTTCCACACTGCAGCCCAGCACTCTCACCACTGAGCAACTCAAACCCACTGCCTTCCACACTGCAGCCCAGCACTCTAACCACTGAGCTACTCAAACCCACTGCCTTCCACACTGCAGCCCAGCACTCTAACCACTGAGCAACTCAAACCCACTGCCTTCCACACTGCAGCCCAGCACTCTAACCACTGAGCTACTCAAACCCACTGCCTTCCACACTGCAGCCCAGCACTCTAACCACTGAGCAACTCAAACCCACTGCCTTCCACACTGCAGCCCAGCACACTAACCACTGAGCAACTCAAACCCACTGCCTTCCACACTGCAGCCCAGCACTCTAACCACTGAGCAACTCAAACCCACTGCCTTCCACACTGCAGCCCAGCACTCTAACCACTGAGCTACTCAAACCCACTGCCTTCCACACTGCAGCCCAGCACTCTAACCACTGAGCTACTCAAACCCACTGCCTTCCACACTGCAGCCCAGCACTCTAACCACTGAGCTACTCAAACCCACTGCCTTCCACACTGCAGCCCAGCACTCTAACCACTGAGCTACTCAAACCCACTGCCTTCCACACTGCAGCCCAGCACTCTAACCACTGAGCTACTCAAACCCACTGCCTTCCACACTGCAGCCCAGCACTCTAACCACTGAGCTACTCAAACCCACTGCCTTCCACACTGCAGCCCAGCACTCTAACCACTGAGCAACTCAAACCCACTGCCTTCCACACTGCAGCCCAGCACTCTAACCACTGAGCTACTCAAACCCACTGCCTTCCACACTGCAGCCCAGCACTCTAACCACTGAGCTACTCAAACCCACTGCCTTCCACACTGCAGCCCAGCACTCTAACCACTGAGCTACTCAAACCCACTGCCTTCCACACTGCAGCCCAGCACTCTAACCACTGAGCTACTCAAACCCACTGCCTTCCACACTGCAGCCCAGCACACTAACCACTGAGCACTGACTCAAACACACTGCCTTCCACACTGCAGCCCAGCACTCTAACCACTGAGCTACTCAAACCCACTGCCTTCCACACTGCAGCCCAGCACTCTAACCACTGAGCTACTCAAACCCACTGCCTTCCACACTGCAGCCCAGCACTCTCACCACTGAGCAACTCAAACCCACTGCCTTCCACACTGCAGCCCAGCACACTAACCACTGAGCTACTCAAACCCACTGCCTTCCACACTGCAGCCCAGCACTCTAACCACTGAGCTACTCAAACCCACTGCCTTCCACACTGCAGCCCAGCGCTTTCTCTAACCACTGAGCTACTCAAACCCACTGCCTTCCACACTGCAGCCCAGCACTCTAACCACTGAGCAACTCAAACCCACTGCCTTCCACACTGCAGCCCAGCACTCTAACCACTGAGCTACTCAAACCCACTGCCTTCCACACTGCAGCCCAGCACTAACCACTGAGCTACTCAAACCCACTGCCTTCCACACTGCAGCCCAGCACTCTAACCACTGAGCAACTCAAACCCACTGCCTTCCACACTGCAGCCCAGCACACTAACCACTGAGCAACTCAAACCCACTGCCTTCCACACTGCAGCCCAGCACTCTAACCACTGAGCTACTCAAACCCACTGCCTTCCACACTGCAGCCCAGCACTCTCACCACTGAGCTACTCAAACAGGTGGCAAAGGACAACAGCCCTCATGTTAACATGACAAGATAACATGTTAACTCTCAGTCTGGCAGTACTAATATGATATGGTTTCCCTATTATAAGCTGAGGTTCTGCAGTGGTAATGCTCAAAGCGATCACCTGGATCAAGCCCTCCACTGGCGAGGGTCCGTTAGTGTTGATTTGAGCTAACTTACAGTTTACAAGTGAAACAAGTGAAGAAGCAGCTGTTTGGGCTTGTGTGGATCGCTGTTCTCCGCAGAGTAAGAGAAGCAGCGACCGCCACACACCCAGACGGAGAGCTCAGTCTGGATAGTCGGACGATCGCTTCCTGCAGCGCTGCAGGATAAGGCAGTCCGAGACGCGGGTGAAACCAGCTGTGAATGAAACTCGGCCAGCAGGTCTCAGGGCGGCAGCAATGAGATGTTCCACAGTTTAGATTGTCAGCCTCCTTTTAAAGCGTGGTTGTGTGCCGAGCTCAGTCTGTGCACAGTCAAGCACGTGCACCGCATGAGGTACCCCCAGCAAGCCACAGGGAACAGCGAAGGTCCTCTGGTCAACGCTCTTGCTGTAAAGCACTTTTGAACTTGTGTCACCGCTATAGGGGAATATGCATTGATCATATATGACGCATCTCAATCATTGGAAACAGGTAACAGGAGCTGTGCTTGCAGAATATCGAGAAGTGACCCACCCATCTTTGTGCCATGACTAATTGCTCAAGTAGCAGGTTCCTCATGAAATTAGTGTAAAAGGTAGCACAATGAAAAGGAACAAGGGACCTTGCATGCTTACCTCCTCCAAAAACATGCACCCAGCACACCTAGCTATTGTTTTATTAAATCTTAATCTCTCTCTCCTCTCTCTCACTCCCTCCTTCAACCCTCCCAAGTCAGCTAAAGCTGCAGGTTTTTATATATGTGGTCTAGCGAAGGCTTCATCAATCTGGAAACGGCTGCATTCTGCAAGAGACGTTTCCGTAAGAGTGGTGGACCAGCCAGTCTGCCTGTAATTAATTTGCCTGCCGCCTATGCATTCTGACGAGATGCAGTCTGGCAGAGCCCTCTGCCAAACTGCATTCAGCTGCAACCAAATAGTACAATGCAATCGTCTTTTTGAAACCCCAAACAGCGCGTTTAAATCAGACGCTGCATTTCTTTTTAAAATCGGAATACACTGCAACAATGCAGTAATATATCCGCAGGACTCGTGTGCCCACTTGCGCTGTAACAGTCTTCAAAGGAATCACAGTAATACCAAAAGCCTCACGTGCTGGACAAATTCATCAGAAAGGTCTTTTAAAAATGTATTTTTAATGTAGAATGTGTTCCCCTTATCACATAAATTCTCCACCACCCCCCCTCTCTCTCGCTCTCTCTGGACAGAGGCTAAGAAGCGTCTGCTCTTAGTTCTGCCTTTGCTACTTTCAGAGTGAGTTACCAGTCTTTCCCTTCTTGTTTTGAGTGCTCTGCACTTTGCAGATCGGTTTCAAGCAGATAATAATAAAATAGACTACTGTGCCAATTTTACAAAGGATTCCCCGAAGAGAGCACAACAGCCAGGAGCACGTTTTACTCTGGTAGAGTGTGTGGGGCTGGCAAAGTCTAAGGGCCACATTGTCACGTGATTTGAGTGGAATGAGAGGGGGAGCAGTTTAGTGCCCAGCTGGTAAAGGCAGGTTTGGATGGAAAATGATAAAAACTCAATATTTGAGCAGCGGACCCCAGAATCAGAGGTGGGATTTGAACCAGGGACCTTCTAGTTACAAGCCCTGGACTTTAATCACTGGACCGCACTGCTGTCTGCATACGTGTTGTGATGCAGGGTACGGACAATAGTAACTCAGCATTGTCAGAGGTCACCTCAGTTTAAACACATGTCAAACATCACCTTTGAAAGTAATCTGCAGATGTCTGCAGGACACAGAAACGCCGAAACCCGTTTAAAAAAGTGTCATTTATGGAGATGACGGTCATGGCATTGTGACGCATGGTGCGAGAACAGCAAATCAGCACTGTCCGAGGTCGTTGACCTCAACGGTCGCCAGAGGTCAAATCCAAGATGACTCTTTTATAATCAAATGCACAATGCCTTTGCTGATCAACTGTACTATTACCTGTAATGTGATAGTCTGTAATGAGATATTTTATAATGCGATATTTTGTAACAACTAACTCATCCTGGATAAGGGCATATGCTAATAAATAAATAATAATAATATTAGTGATAATAATAATGACAGATGCCTTTGATTACAGATGTGTTCACTTGGGTTTCTCCACTCCCCAGGTGCTGAAGCAATCGCTTGTGAGATGACGACAATCACAAGTGATAGGAAGTTGCACAGTCTGGGCTGTGCTGCGTTGCACACAGACACTCTCTCTTCCTCTCTTTTGGTTTGAGACACAGACTGGCAGAGCAGCAACTGAATCCATACTGTGGACTGCAGCATGGCTCTGAGGGTCGTAGCGTGGGCTGTGCTTCTACACGTGGTCTTCCTGCAAGGCACCTGGGCCAAGATCATACCAAGGATAACGTTCTCCAACAGTGAGTATTGCCTTTAAGTTAAAAAAAAAATAAAAAAATAAGCACAATAAAGTGATGCATAGAACTGTGGTTATCATTCAGGCACTGTGTCCTAAAGATAGGTTGCTTGACTAAAGTTTCATTCTGACATTGAGAGAGAGGTGGAAGGTTTGGATAGGTCCGATGGACCATGGCATGGCGAGTCTGGGTAGAGATCAGAGTAGAGTTTGGAGTGCTTGGTCATCCATTCGGAAGTACAGAAAGGAAAGTTGACAAACGTTGGGAATTCCAGGCAGATTATGGGAAATCTTCGTGCAGTACGGTTAAAACCAAGATACTGTTGTAAAAACAAATTGGAGTTGTGTAGATACTGTTTACAGCCGCCCCCCTGAGTGGAATAACCACGGCACCCTGCAGACGTTCATGGAGAATTCTGTCAAGTGTGAAAGTGGATGGGAAAGTATGTTTCAACCTAAATTAAGCTGCTGGTTTTGTGCAATTGCTTTCCTTAGCATGGCAGTGTAATTTGCAACAATGTGATTCTGACATTGAAGCAATGCAAGATATATTCCTCAATGAAAATGTGGAGAAAGACCTAGGAGTTTATGTTGACTCAGAAATGTCTTCACCTAGACAATGTGGGGAAGCTATAAAAAAAACTCCCACAAGATGCTCAGATATATTGTGAAAAGTGTTGAAATAAAATCAAGGGGAGTTTAAAACTTTTACAATGCATTAGTAAGACCTCATCTAGAATATTGTGTTCAGTTCTGGTAACCTCGCAACAAAAAAGGATATTGCTGCTCTAGAAAGAGTGCAAAGAAAAGCGACCAAAATTATCCTGGGTTTGAAAGGCATGTCGTATGCAGACAGGCTACAAGAATTGAATATATTCAGTCTTGAACGAAGAAGACGATGCGTTGATCTGATTCAAGTATTCAGAATCCTAGAAGGTATCGACAATGTCGACCCAGGGGACTGAAAAAAGAAACAAGGACCAGGGGTCACAAATGGAGAGTAGATAAAGGGGCATTCAGAACAGAAAACAGGAGGCACTTTTTTACACACAGAATTGAGTCTGGAACCAACTCCCCAGTAATGTTGTTGAAGCCGACACCCTGGGATTCTTCAAGAAGCTGCTTGATGAGATTCTGGGATCAATAAGCTACTAACAACCAAACCAGCAAGATGGGCCGAATGGCCTCCTCTCTCGTTTATAAATCCTGTTCTATGAACGAATATGAACACGGTCATTTTTATCTCCGAAGAAAATGTTGGCGTTTTAATAGAGGAAGAACACATTTCCTAGCCAGCTGCATGCAAAGCACAAGACAGTGATTGTTGGTTGGTAATTCTCATGCTTTTACGCCACTCTTGCTGGGTTTCTGTGGCATCCTCTTCAAGAAATTGAGCAGACTCTCTTTATCTCAGCCTTTGATGGCTTCCTGTTTTGTAAAATTCCCCTCAACCCACTTGGTCTCAGTAAAACAACGCATGGCGCAGTGCTGTATGCAGTTTATTCAGTTCGAATGCAGGCTTCCATCATGCAAACCCGTGCTGGCTTTCGATTACCTTCAGTTATCTATTCCCTAACTCACTTCTGTGTTCGCTTGTAGTCTGATCTTGTCTGAAGCTTAATAAGACGGGTCCTGGTCAGTACTTGAATGTGGCTCCTCTAAGGAGAAATCGATGCCACGTTGCATGATGTGGTCTTAGTGTCTCAACTTTGACAGTAGCATTTCTCAATGTCTTCGGTGCTGAAGACATGGTGAAAGACTTTTAGTCGAGAAGTTTGTCATTCTGA
>NC_054584.1:1391669-1407500 GCF_017654505.1 Polyodon spathula
AGCTTGATAATGATCCCAATTCTGAAGGCGCCGCATCTTCTTGCGCCTCCTAATTGATCCCTCGTGTGAGCAGCGCTGTTGTGCTGAAGCAGTGTACAGTAGCGGTACGCGAGTCTCTTTACCCCTCTGTTTAACTGCGTTACAGGGAGCGGTGCGTGTCCACTCTTCCTCTACGGGTCCCTGGCGGCAGCTTCATGTCTTCTCATTGCTTTGTTAATTATACTGGTAATATGCTATCGAAGACGGAATCAAACAGGTAACCTTTTCAGATTTATTATTAGCAAGCTATTCTAAATAGAGCAAAACCACGACAGATTTATAAATAAATACATGTTTTCTTTGTGTTTTTTTTTTTGTTCCAAACAGATGCGTATTTGGCAAATGAACGGTTCGTATATATTGAAATATTGCTTTATTAGTTATAATTAGCCTACACCGACTAATGTGAAGTAGCTGATAGAAGGTTTATGCGCTATTTACGCGCTGGAATAAGGGCGCAAATAGTGCGTAAACCAAGTGAGAATAGGGACCTTAATTATGTGTCTGTTTATTTATTGTAATCTTATATCATCACGAATTATAACACATTTATCACGAAGTAAAACTAAGTACTCGGTGCTCTCTATACTTTATTTCGTTCTTTTTTAAACGGACTGAATGCTAATGGATTGATAAATGTTTTACGCATTCATGTGTTTTAACTGTTCAGGCAGCGTGAATACTGAAGCCAGAGTTCATATTGTTCACATTCACTTTTCTGAGAGACCTTTCGGATAGCATTTATAATACGGTACCATGGTGAGTGTCATTTTGAACCCACAGATCGACGTATTCCGAGATTCGCGTTAAAGGAGGGGCGTCAGACAAACACACGTCAGGTATTCCAAACAAACCACAAAAATTCTTGGTTTTACACACCTGCTAATCGGCTTTTTATTTCAAAATTTAAATTATGTTTAAAACTATGTTTTTTTTTTCCACAGGGAAACGTGAAAACACGGGTTCTAGTGGAAGACACGCCAGACCAAAAATAAGATCAGCGGTACAGTATTTATTATTATTATTATTATTATTATTATTATTATTATTATTATTATTATTATTATTATTATTATTATTATGCCATTTTATCATTAGATCTAATTACATATAGACATATACACAGACACTTACATACACTTGGTATTAAAATGTAATTCCATCTCAACTAAAATATGTTTTTTTCCTATTGAATTGCAGTGAAGTAACATTAATTCATGATAATCTCACACGGCTTTTTTAAAGAGACCTATACATTCCTGTCATATGTCAATCAATCCTATATGAATTGACACTGTATAAAAAGTACAGCAACAAAACAAAATACACTTATTTTTGGTAGGTAGAGGATGACGTTCAGTACGCCAGTTTGCAGCTCGAGGCGGGTAGGCGACGGAAATGAAGACCTGGAGTGGACAGATTATTAGAAACACCTGTGCCATGTGGCACACACTTCTGTGTAACTGCACTGTCCCTCGCAGCACTGAATAATTTGATATGCAAATAGCAACACCGCCCATATATACTTCAACGCAGCAAATACCCAATGCAAATCATTCTATCCTCATGAATGTCACTGTTAAAAACATGGAACAAATCTTTATAATGATGCACTTTATCAAAGCTGTAGATTTGCTGTATCTAGCACGATTCTTAAACCTCTCAAAATTGCATTTTACAGTAGTTGGTTAAATGCTTTTGCCTGGAATTAGAAAGAATATGTGTTTGTCAGTATATAATGCTGCAGGAATCCACCTGGGAGCAAACCCTGAGCGAAACGCATAGCGCAGGCGTGTCAGACTCCAGTCTCTGAGGGCCACGGGGTCTTTCATTCCAACTTCAGCTGTCAGCTAACTTAACTGATTTAATCATTCGTTCAATTGAACAAATTGTAATAGTCTGTCAAGGTCTTTTATAGTTGATAATTTCAAAAATGCACGTGGTTCAAGGTAGATAACATTTTGAGGCCTGGAGAGAAATGTGTCCAATTATTAAAATAATTAGACCAATTAAGTAACT
Organism: Polyodon spathula; assembly: GCF_017654505.1. Classification (NCBI taxonomy): domain Eukaryota; kingdom Metazoa; phylum Chordata; class Actinopteri; order Acipenseriformes; family Polyodontidae; genus Polyodon; species Polyodon spathula. The sequence continues at coordinate 1,393,728 of NC_054584.1, forward strand.
CGGGTGGAAGGAAAGCCAGAAGAGCCTGCCAACCTCGTGGAACGGAGTTTGACAGCGCTGGCAGTGTGCGCTCCCAGTAAAGCTGTAACGGCGTTTGCCTGAGGAATGACTGAAATAGCGTCCCTCGCTATATGACTGCTTGTAACGTGTTGTTTGCAATGCAGGCAATAATGCGAGGTGATTATTTTTCTTGGCTTTGCATGTATTTCTCAAGCTCCTCTGTAGATGCATTCTGAAATATATGTACAATACTGTATAACTGTGCTCAGCTTCATGAACGAAAAACAGATTGCTTATTTACAGAGGCAATAGTCAGCCTTATCAGGGTTTAAATGTCTTTTCAAAATCAATAACTTTGTATTTTTTTTTCTAGCAGTACCGGGAAAAAATGAATGCCTTTCTTGCACTTCTGTTTACTGACTCCAAACTGAAACGTCATGGGCTGTTTGTCTTTCTGCATATTATAAATAATCTATTTCACACAGCCAGTACACGCAGGCTGATAGTTTCTCTGATGTTTGGCGGCTTACTTCCTTTGCCCTGTACTCGCAAATATGGTTCTGCGTTTTTTAAAGTGATGTGGAAAATGGTGTCCGTTTTGTCCGGATGTTTACTGACAGAAGAGATCTATGGCCTCTCGCTTCTAAATACCACAACAATATTTGTTTCAATAACTTCAAAAGGCCTGTCTTCGCTACACCGGTCAATGTATTAGCAATGACGATTCCGGGAAAGGGTGTAAACCAACATCTAAAATGCAGAGCAGCTAGCTATGCAACACAAACATCCACGTGACCCAATAGATAAGAATTTCATCAGCAGACAGGCAGGTCTCGCGTCTATACATTGAATGCGATGTTTTATACAGTACAGCACACAGCAGCCTATGTCACAGCTCTTGCAATTAGTCAAGTTATCTGGTTTAGGGGGTGGGTGCTTATGCTTGGGGAGGAGGCGTTCCAACTCCTTTTGAACACTCATATGCTTGGCGAGAGAGTTTTAGTATGGCCCAAACGCATGCCCTGGTGTTTGTGGGGAGAATCACGTTAGTTGGTTTGATAATCAATGTAAACAATCGAAGAATTTGATTAGTTTAAATTTCAGTGCGTCAATGAACCTGAATGAATACTATATGACCATTGCCATATTATATTACCCACTAAATAAATGAGTTATCTATTAAATAATCTCATTTTTTTATTCAAATGACCTTTATAAGATCAAGGAATTACGAAGAACACACACAACACCCTCAACGACAAAGGTTTAAACTACAATAGCACATTATTCTATAATAATACTAATGATACAGAAAGGAAAAACCTAGAACATCGTTGTGAATTAGCAGTTTAACATACACACCAAAACAGTAAAAGTAAACACTAATTCGAAATCAACAGAAAAGCAGAAATGGGCTGGACTGCCTTTGGAAGATTAAGCATGGTTCAGAAAGGAAAACTACTCTTATGCCTCAAGAGGAAAGACTTCGACCAATGCGTGCTGCCAGTGCTAACTTACGGGTGCGAAACGTGGATGACTCAGAAATCGGGGTATGGAAAGATGCATGCTGGGAAGAGGCAGGAAAGCATTGATAGGACCAGACTTCGCTACAGTAAAGAACAGAGCAATAATATTAAAACTGACAAAGCAACTTATTCAGCAAATCCACACTTAAAAATAAAAAAAATACCCTAAATGTATTTTTTTAGCAAGAGCTGGAACTAATAAACACACTTCCCACGATTCTCACTATATATTTCATATATTGACTTTTTAATAAATATTTTATTGACAGCGCCTCCACTGCCCCAGAGTGCTCAAGCACATTGATTCAGGCACAGTAGCTATGCGGTGAGAAAAACCCCGAGAAAAAACACATTTTAATTAGGCATACTTCTAAAAAGTATCATGCATTTGATCATTTGTGGCTCTGTGCTCCTTTTCTCCTTCTATGTTTTTAAATTGCATTTGTGGTCTATTAAAGCCATCCATTAAATTAAACAATCACTCATTTGCCTATTTTGACCATTTCCCCAGATTTTCAGTTCCAGTTGTTTGATTTCATATGCACAACAAATCAAACTACAGAAGCAATGGGGTGTTCTAATAAATTTGCACGCTGCTGTGTGATCGGCCTTTCTGATTAAAGGATGATCAGGGAGTTCTTAAACAGCACATATATACCGTGTGTAATGTATCGTGTGGGTAGTACTACTGAACCACCTTGCAGCGGGAACTCTGTACAATATGGACACTTCCTGGCTTGTGTATTGCAGCCCCCTCTCTTTGCCCTGTTCACTGATACTGTCTGCAGTGCGGATAACACACATAGCATTCTCCTCAGCCTTGCAGGGAAACGCGCCATGCTGCTCATTCTGCTATTCTACACGCTCCAAGGTAGGGTGGCTTTACTGTTTATATTCTAACATTGCACAACAACTGGGGGGTTCAGATTTACACTTGTATTATTATTATTATTATTATTATTATTATTATTATTATTATTATTATTATTATTATTATTATTATTTATTATTATTATTATTATTAATTTATACAAAGTTAATTGGATATATTACATAAAAACTTGCCGCGACATGTTAAACATGTCTTATGCTAAAGTGTTCTAAGATGTTGGTATATAATATAATTATTATTATATATTTATTATAATATTATTTATTATAATAATAAAATAATAATAATAATAATATATATAATAAAAACAATAGGAGACGTTTTGTATTCACTCATTAACAAAAAAAAAAGTTTATATTGTTATGTCAAATTATTATATTTTTCATTTACAAGGTCAATTCTTAACATATTTTGTTTGGCCATGATATTACTGTTTACAATACAAAAATAAACTCTTGCAAATATTATTATTATTCATTTTTAGATTAGGGTTCTTAGAAATATAAACAGTATTACATTTTCTATTTTTTCTCGTTTCAGTTGGAGATGCGGGGCTGTTCCAATACCCGCCCTTAATCAGAGCCGAGGTCGGGAGCAGCGTATACTTGACCTGCGATATCGAGGACATGAATGGAAAGTGCTTCAGTGTCATCTGGTTCAAACTGCGGTCCAAGAGCAGACCGACCCTGGAAACTTATCAGTGTCAGACCCGGTGACAGCTTCGTAGGCAACGAAATCGAGAAATCCTGTTCCCTGAACCTCAACAACGCGCAGGTGAACGATTCCGCGACGTGCTATTGCGCTTTTATTAAGAGCCCAATCATGTACACGGGCAATGGATCCACACTAGTAGTACAAGGTAAGTAAGAAGGTATTGAATAGCGATGGGGGTTTCTGAAATAATGTCCTGTTTTGATGGAATAATGTTTTTGCTTTAAGGATAGAGGTGCAATGTTGCAGCGGTTTGAAGGCTAACATGGGGAGTACATGCATCGTGTGTATCCACTGTGTCAGTATTGAACACTGGGCTGGGTTTCAACTAGAAATCATGCATCTCTCTAAAATCTAATACAATCCAAATGGTTTGCAGCGTGTTATAGGTTACTTAAATAATTCCCTAAACAAAACCATGCTATAGATTTTTTTTTTGTGGGCATTATTTTTCTGACCTGACACTATATACTACAATACATTATTATCCAGCATGTCGTTCTTAATGTTCTATATATTTACATCGCTCTTATTGTTTCCAATACAGAAGGCTCCGATGACCGCGTTTATATTGAAATCATCACCCCTTCAGAGGGCGCAGTCCAGTCCAGCGGCGCCGCTACTTTAGTGTGTCTGGTGTTCGGGGTACCCGAGCAGGCTCGGGTCTACTGGATCATCGAACACGAACTAACCGACTTCGGGACCGGAAATTCCAGTGAATCCACTCCGGACTTTATCAGGAATGAGATCACCATTCCGGGCGCGGTCTGGAGCAGCGGGACCGTGTGCACGTGTGTAGTGGAAACAGAGAGCGGGCGGAATATGAGCAAAAGCGTGAGCAAGACCGGTGAGAGAGGTAGAAACCTGAACATTTTCTCCGATCAATTGCTTTTTATTTAACCTTAAATATATTCATGAAACAACAGCATCATATAGATATAGCGCATCAAGGTATATTCTGATTGATATAATGCAAGAAGGGTTTAATTGCAGTCGCTTTGATAGATTCCTTTTCTCACTTCAGTACGGTATTATTGTATTAAGTATTAAGTATTACTGTCATGTGTTTATTTTTAACTTCAGCGTACAGTGCAGGTTACTAATATTAAATATCAATACCACTAACACGCAGGATAGCTAAACGAAAGCGACAAACTGTACCCAACTTTTCCACGAAGTGTACTGCATTGGAATAGAAACGTTACCTTTAATTGTTTTTTTTTTCTCCTTTTTGGCTGAGTTTCAGATCCAGATTGCTTTCTTTATTCGGTCTGGCGATATGTCTTCATTCTTGGAGCTCTCGTTGCGATGTGGATACACTTTGCTGTAGTTCACTGGAACAATAGCAAGCAAAGGTAATTGCAATGAGATATAATGGTTTAGTTTAGTTTAATGTATTCTCTTTGGGCCCTATTCTAACTTGGGTTACGTTCTTCTTCCAGCGTGTAAAGGGTGCGTAAACCAAGTGAGAATAGAGCCCTTTGTGCCAGTACACGCTATAAAACAAATATCGTATTTTCTGGGGTAAATTTACCTTAATACATCTATCTATCTATCTATCTGTCTATCTATCAGAGAATCGTGAGGGTCTGAAATCAACTCTCCAGTAATGTTGTTGAAGCTGACACTCTGGGATCCTTCAAGAAGCTGCTTGATGAGATTCTGGGATCAATAAGCTACTAACAACCAAACGAGCAAGATGGGCCGAATGGCCTCCTCGTTTGTAACTTTCTTATGTTCTTATCGATCGATCGATCGATCTAGTTTTCAAACTGTTAGTAAAGATGAAATCAACAGCACTGTTTAAATGTATTTAGAAAATAATTTAATTTAGTGCACGTTTTTTCTAGCGGTACCGGGGAGGAAATAAATATCTTTCTTGCACTTATGTTTGCTTAATCCAAACTGAGACGTCACGGGCTGTTTTCCTTTGTTGTTTTGTTTTGTACGTGGAGTAAAAGCTCCCGGTACGTGCAGGCTGCCAGCTGCTCTGCTGTTTTGTGGCTTACCTGCTTTGACTTGCACTCGCTTATGTGTTTCTGCGTTTTGTAAAGCGATATGGAAAATGTTGTCTGTCCGGAAGTGTAGTCCAGTAAGCGCACAGCGACCTGTTAGCATCGCGCTTCTAAATGCCACAACACTGTGTTTGTTGCAACACCTTGGAAAGGTCTGCCTTCGCTAGACCAGTCAGTGCATTAGTACTCGCGATTCTAGGAAACTGTATAGTCTGATTGTGACAACACATTAACAGATGTAGCTAACTGCAAATCACAAAAATGCCAAGGAATGAAGCATCCTCTCATGCAACAGATTTTAGACATTTCTTCAGCGTTTAAGAACTTATTTTTCACCCGCACAAAAGCACTAGCAAAATAAAGGAGCGATGCGTTTACACTGAACAACGTTTAAATCGTGTTTGTATTGAATGCACTGTATCTAATGTATTTGCATTGTTTTTTACTGTTCGTATTTAATGTGCTATGCACTGTATTTCACTGTGTTTAGTGTATTACGCATTGCTCCTCGTTATCTTGTAAAGCGCTTTGTGATGGTGGTCCACTATGAAAGGCGCTATATAAAACAAAGATTGATTGATTGATTGATGTTAAACGTTTATTTTTTCTAACTGAATTTCTGGTATATATCCTAGTGATAACATTATTCCATAAAACATATCTGGCGTCCTTCTTCCAGACTGGTCTATATTCTTTAAAGAAGAGCTGTCCGACCTTTCTAGTTAAAGGAGCCGATAACCAGGGAAATTTTAAAGAGCCACGAAGAATATTATATATATATATATATATATATATATATATATATATATATATATATATATATATATATATATATATATATATATATAATATATTGATGTAAAAACAATAGGCACCCGTGCTTGAAAATGTCAGACCGCTTCGTGTTTTAATCGGGCGTCTTAAACAGCTTCTAAAAAGTCTCCTGCGTTTTATCGTGTGCGGCTCTGTGTTCCTTTTCTCTTTACTGTTTGAAATGAATTGCACGGGTGGCCTATTGAAGTCATCAATTCAATCAGACAATCGCTAATTTGCAAGACAATTTCCCCAGATTTTCAGTTCCAGTGGTTTGATTTCAGACGCACAGCAAATCAAGTCTGTTTACAGACTTTCTTCAAAGAAAAATGTCACCGATTGATTTGACCTTTTACAAAAAAAGAAACGGCTTTGAAACCGAGGTGAGTCAGGCGGAGTTTTAGAATATTGGAATTAAAAGTCACTCGTTTGAATATTGATGTAGGAATACATGTTTCTGTTGTATGTATTTGTATAGCCATAACTAACTGTGTATAAAGATGTAATCTTGCGATACTGAGCCACCTTGCAGCGGGAACTCTGTACAATATGGACACTTCCTGGCTTGTGTATTGCAGCCCCCTCTCTTTGCCCTGTTCACTGATACTGTCTGCAGTGCGGATAACACACATAGCATTCTCCTCAGCCTTGCAGGGAAACGCGCCATGCTGCTCATTCTGCTATTCTACACGCTCCAAGGTAGCGTGGCTTTACTGTTTATATTCTAACATTGCACAACAACTGGGAGGTTCAGATTTATATTACACTTGTAATTTGTATAGTATTATTATTTACAGGCAAAGTTTGTTTTTTTGTTTTTCAATTTTTATATGATTATTTTTGTACGGCGCTGTACAATTTATACAGAATATCATATCAATATATTGTTTAATCAAAATATACAACTGTCTACATTATTTATTATTATTATTATTATTATTATTATTATTATTATTATTATATATTAAAAAAATCTATTAAATGGTGACAGATTTACACTTTTTGTATTTATTCATTTTTAAAAAATTAATTTATAAAGTTTCTATTTTTATGTCAAATTATTTTTTTAAATATGTTTGGGTTGGCCAGGTTATTTCTGTTTGGGAAACAAAAATAAACTCCTTCAATTATTATTATTATTATTATTATTATAAATATGAACAGTAGTCTCTTGGTTTTCATTTTTTTCTCGTTTCAGTTGGAGATGCGGGGCTGTTCCAATACCCGCCCTTAGTCAGAGCCGAGGTCGGGAGCAGCGTAAACTTGACCTGCGATATCAGAGACTTCTCGGCTGCAAAGTGCTTCAGTGTCATCTGGATCAAACTGCGGTCCAAGAGCAGACCGACCCTGGAAACTTATCAAAGTGTCAGACCCGGTGGCAGCTTCGTAGGCAACGAAATCGAGACATCCTGTTCCCTGAACCTCAACAACGCGCAGGTGAACGATTCCGCGACATACTATTGCGCTTTTATTAAGAGCTCACTCATGTACACGGGCAATGGATCCACGCTAGTAGTACGAGGTAAGTAAGAAGGTATTGAATAGCGATGATGGTTTCTGAAATAATGTCCTATTTTGATGGAATAATGTTTTCGCTTAGGGCAGTGTGGTAATTTTGTGATTTAGAGGTAAGACGGGAGTACATGTTGTATCAACTCTCAATTTCGGACACCGGGTTTAAGCTTGAATGCAACTTTGATGCATTCTTTATAAAACGCGTAACAGTCTATTTTAACTGCGTGTAAATTTGCCAGTTTGCAATATGGTTTCCTGTAAATTTGGAGACATGTAGTCGGTTTCGGTTACATTGCTTCGTTTTCCCATCTGCTGTCTGAAAACAGTGAAGTTGACCAATTCTAACTATTTTCGATATGTTTAACTCACCTACACAACTGTACATCTATAGCCAATGTTTTATTTAGGTTCAAAACACAATTCTGATATACTGAGCTGCCCACGGTTCTATAGAATGGGTTTCGTATGAAAATGCTAAACGTGATTATTGGTTCTGTGATGCACATCGCGTTAATACAAAGTACTGTGTGCTATGCGCAAAAAAGAATCCATCGTGTTGTTCTTAATGTTCCATATATTTACATCGCTCTTATTGTTTCCAATACAGAAGGCTCCGATGACCGCGCTTATATTGAAATCCTCACCCCTTCAGAGGGCGCAGTCCAGTCCAGTGGCGCCGCTACTTTAGTGTGTCTGGTGTTCGGGGTACCCGAGCAGGCTCGGGTCTATTGGGTCATCGAACACGAACTAACCGACTCCGGGACCGGAAATTCCAGCGACTCCACTCCGGACTTTATCAGGAATGAAATCACCATTCCGGGCGCGGTCTGGAGCAGCGGGACCGTGTGCACGTGTGTAGTGGAAACAGAGAGCGGGCGGAATATGAGCAAAAGCGTGAGCAAGACCGGTGAGAGAGGTAGAAACCTGAACATTTTCTCCGATCAATTGCTTTTTATTTATCCTTAAATATATTCATGAAACAACAGTATCATATAGATATAGCCCATCAAGGTATATTCTGATTGATATAATGCAAGAAGGGTTTAATTGCAGTCGCTTTGATAGATTCCTTTTCTCACTTCAGTACGGTATTATTGTATTAAGTATTAAGTATTACTGTCATGTGTTTATTTTTAACTTCAGCGTACAGTGCAGGTTACTAATATTAAATATCAATACCACTAACACGCAGGATAGCTAAACGAAAGCGACAAACTGTACCCAACTTTTCCACGAAGTGTACTGCATTGGAATAGAAACGTTACCTTTAATTGTTTTTTTTTCTCCTTTTTGGTTGAGTTTCAGATCCAGATTGCTTTCTTTATTCGGTCTGGCGATATGTCTTCATTCTTGGAGCTCTCGTTGCGATGTGGATACACTTTGCTGTAGTTCACTGGAACAATAGCAAGCAAAGGTAATTGCAATGAGATATAATGGTTTAGTTTAGTTTAATGTATTCTCTTTGGGCCCTATTCTAACTTGGGTTACGTTCTTCTTCCAGCGTGTAAAGGGTGCGTAAACCAAGTGAGAATAGAGCCCTTTGTGCCAGTACACACTATAAAACAAATATCGTATTTTCTGGGGTAAATTTACCTTAATACATCTATCTATCTATCTATCTGTCTATCTATCAGAGAATCGTGAGGGTCTGGAATCAACTCTCCAGTAATGTTGTTGAAGCTGACACCCTGGGATCCTTCAAGAAGCTGCTTGATGAGATTCTGGGATCAATAAGCTACTAACAACCAAACGAGCAAGATGGGCCGAATGGCCTCCTCTCGTTTGTAAACTTTCTTATGTTCTTATCGATCGATCGATCGATCTAGTTTTCAAACTGTTAGTAAAGATGAAATCAACAGCACTGTTTAAATGTATTTAGAAAATAATTTAATTTAGTGCACGTTTTTTCTAGCGGTACCGGGGAGGAAATAAATATCTTTCTTGCACTTATGTTTGCTTAATCCAAACTGAGACGTCACGGGCTGTTTTCCTTTGTTGTTTTGTTTTGTACGTGGAGTAAAAGCTCCCGGTACGTGCAGGCTGCCAGCTGCTCTGCTGTTTTGTGGCTTACCTGCTTTGACTTGCACTCGCTTATGTGTTTCTGCGTTTTGTAAAGCGATATGGAAAATGTTGTCTGTCCGGAAGTGTAGTCCAGTAAGCGCACAGCGACCTGTTAGCATCGCGCTTCTAAATGCCACAACACTGTGTTTGTTGCAACACCTTGGAAAGGTCTGCCTTCGCTAGACCAGTCAGTGCATTAGTACTCGCGATTCTAGGAAACTGTATAGTCTGATTGTGACAACACATTAACAGATGTAGCTAACTGCAAATCACAAAAATGCCAAGGAATGAAGCATCCTCTCATGCAACAGATTTTAGACATTTCTTCAGCGTTTAAGAACTTATTTTTCACCCGCACAAAAGCACTAGCAAAATAAAGGAGCGATGCGTTTACACTGAACAACGTTTAAATCGTGTTTGTATTGAATGCACTGTATCTAATGTATTTGCATTGTTTTTTACTGTTCGTATTTAATGTGCTATGCACTGTATTTCACTGTGTTTAGTGTATTACGCATTGCTCCTCGTTATCTTGTAAAGCGCTTTGTGATGGTGGTCCACTATGAAAGGCGCTATATAAAACAAAGATTGATTGATTGATTGATGTTAAACGTTTATTTTTTCTAACTGAATTTCTGGTATATATCCTAGTGATAACATTATTCCATAAAACATATCTGGCGTCCTTCTTCCAGACTGGTCTATATTCTTTAAAGAAGAGCTGTCCGACCTTTCTAGTTAAAGGAGCCGATAACCAGGGAAATTTTAAAGAGCCACGAAGAATATTATATATATATATATATATATATATATATATATATATATATATATATATATATATATATATATATATATATATATATATATATATATATATAATCATTGATGTAAAAACAATAGGCACCCGTGCTTGAAAATGTCAGACCGCTTCGTGTTTTAATCGGGCGTCTTAAACAGCTTCTAAAAAGTCTCCTGCGTTTTATCGTGTGCGGCTCTGTGTTCCTTTTCTCTTTACTGTTTGAAATGAATTGCACGGGTGGCCTATTAAAGTCATCAATTCAATTAGACAATCGCTAATTTGCAAGACAATTTCCCCAGATTTTCAGTTCCAGTGGTTTGATTTCAGACGCACAGCAAATCAAGTCTGTTTACAGACTTTCTTCAAAGAAAAATGTCACCGATTGATTTGACCTTTTACAAAAAAAGAAACGGCTTTGAAACCGAGGTGAGTCAGGCGGAGTTTTAGAATATTGGAATTAAAAGTCACTCGTTTGAATATTGATGTAGGAATACATGTTTCTGTTGTATGTATTTGTATAGCCATAACTAACTGTGTATAAAGATGTAATCTTGCGATACTGAGCCACCTTGCAGCGGGAACTCTGTACAATATGGACACTTCCTGGCTTGTGTATTGCAGCCCCCTCTCTTTGCCCTGTTCACTGATACTGTCTGCAGTGCGGATAACACACATAGCATTCTCCTCAGCCTTGCAGGGAAACGCGCCATGCTGCTCATTCTGCTATTCTACACGCTCCAAGGTAGCGTGGCTTTACTGTTTATATTCTAACATTGCACAACAACTGGGAGGTTCAGATTTATATTACACTTGTAATTTGTATAGTATTATTATTTACAGGCAAAGTTTGTTTTTTTGTTTTTCAATTTTTATATGATTATTTTTGTACGGCGCTGTACAATTTATACAGAATATCATATCAATATATTGTTTAATCAAAATATACAACTGTCTACAGATTATTATTATTATTATTATTATTATTATTATTATTATTATTATTATTATTATTATTATTATATACAAAAAAATCTATTAAATGGTGACAGATTTACACTTTTTGTATTTATTCATTTTTAAAAAATTAATTTATAAAGTTTCTATTTTTATGTCAAATTATTTTTTTAAATATGTTTGGGTTGGCCAGGTTATTTCTGTTTGGGAAACAAAAATAAACTCCTTCAATTATTATTATTATTATTATTATAAATATGAACAGTAGTCTCTTGGTTTTCATTTTTTTCTCGTTTCAGTTGGAGATGCGGGGCTGTTCCAATACCCGCCCTTAGTCAGAGCCGAGGTCGGGAGCAGCGTAAACTTGACCTGCGATATCAGAGACTTCTCGGCTGCAAAGTGCTTCAGTGTCATCTGGATCAAACTGCGGTCCAAGAGCAGACCGACCCTGGAAACTTATCAAAGTGTCAGACCCGGTGGCAGCTTCGTAGGCAACGAAATCGAGAAATCCTGTTCCCTGAACCTCAACAACGCGCAGGTGAACGATTCCGCGACATACTATTGCGCTTTTATTAAGAGCTCACTCATGTACACGGGCAATGGATCCACGCTAGTAGTACGAGGTAAGTAAGAAGGTATTGAATAGCGATGATGGTTTCTGAAATAATGTCCTATTTTGATGGAATAATGTTTTCGCTTAGGGCAGTGTGGTAATTTTGTGATTTAGAGGTAAGACGGGAGTACATGTTGTATCAACTCTCAATTTCGGACACCGGGTTTAAGCTTGAATGCAACTTTGATGCATTCTTTATAAAACGCGTAACAGTCTATTTTAACTGCGTGTAAATTTGCCAGTTTGCAATATGGTTTCCTATAAATTTGGAGACATGTAGTAGGTTTCGGTTACATTGCTTCGTTTTCCCATCTGCTGTCTGAAAACAGTGAAGTTGACCAATTCTAACTATTTTCGATATGTTTAACTCACCTACACAACTGTACATCTATAGCCAATGTTTTATTTAGGTTCAAAACACAATTCTGATATACTGAGCTGCCCACGGTTCTATAGAATGGGTTTCGTATGAAAATGCTAAACGTGATTATTGGTTCTGTGATGCACATCGCGTTAATACAAAGTACTGTGTGCTATGCGCAAAAAAGAAACCATCGTGTTGTTCTTAATGTTCCATATATTTACATCGCTCTTATTGTTTCCAATACAGAAGGCTCCGATGACCGCGCTTATATTGAAATCCTCACCCCTTCAGAGGGCGCAGTCCAGTCCAGTGGCGCCGCTACTTTAGTGTGTCTGGTGTTCGGGGTACCCGAGCAGGCTCGGGTCTATTGGGTCATCGAACACGAACTAACCGACTCCGGGACCGGAAATTCCAGTGCATCCACTCCGGACTTTATCAGGAATGAAATCACCATTCCGGGCGCGGTCTGGAGCAGCGGGACCGTGTGCACGTGTGTAGTGGAAACAGAGAGCGGGCGGAATATGAGCAAAAGCGTGAGCAAGACCGGTGAGAGAGGTAGAAACCTGAACATTTTCTCCGATCAATTGCTTTTTATTTATCCTTAAATATATTCATGAAACAACAGTATCATATAGATATAGCCCATCAAGGTATATTCTGATTGATATAATGCAAGAAGGGTTTAATTGCAGTCGCTTTGATAGATTCCTTTTCTCACTTCAGTACGGTATTATTGTATTAAGTATTAAGTATTACTGTCATGTGTTTATTTTTAACTTCAGCGTACAGTGCAGGTTACTAATATTAAATATCAATACCACTAACACGCAGGATAGCTAAACGAAAGCGACAAACTGTACCCAACTTTTCCACGAAGTGTACTGCATTGGAATAGAAACGTTACCTTTAATTGTTTTTTTTTCTCCTTTTTGGTTGAGTTTCAGATCCAGATTGCTTTCTTTATTCGGTCTGGCGATATGTCTTCATTCTTGGAGCTCTCGTTGCGATGTGGATACACTTTGCTGTAGTTCACTGGAACAATAGCAAGCAAAGGTAATTGCAATGAGATATAATGGTTTAGTTTAGTTTAATGTATTCTCTTTGGGCCCTATTCTAACTTGGGTTATGTTCTTCTTCCAGCGTGTAAAGGGTGCGTAAACCAAGTGAGAATAGAGCCCTTTGTGCCAGTACACACTATAAAACAAATATCGTATTTTCTGGGGTAAATTTACCTTAATACCGACTTAATAAAACTGTATTTGTAGATTCATTCTAGTTTATATTTCTGTAGTATTAAAGGTACCTTTTTTTAAAGTATGTAACAGTAATATTGAATAACGTTTACATAATTAAAAAAAACAACCTCAAAAAAAGCATTTGAATAACTGATTTATATTCCATTAAAAAGGTGTCCTGAAGAAAACGTGTTAATATAAAACATCAAACCAGAAAATAACTTTAAAACATAACCATTGTTATTGGCTCTCTAGAATGGGTTTAGAACCTTTTG
>NC_054584.1:1408000-1443146 GCF_017654505.1 Polyodon spathula
GAGCGGAGAGCAGAGGTGGAGCTCCACACCGGCTCACCAAAAACGCACTGCAGCACCAGCGGAAGATCCTTTCGGAGGTAATTTAAAGACAGCTTGGAGGAAAACCCCCAAACCTTTGCTCGAACCTTGCATTTGAATAACAAATGTATTTATCAGGGCTCCAAAACTGTGTTTTTTTTTTTTTTTTCCTCGGTTGTTTTCAGGAAATAAGACTCCCTCCCGTCGCAGAGCGGTTTGATCCAGTCCTGGTTTCACTAGGAGTTTAATAATCAGACACACCCGAGCTTGTTACCTAGACACACTGGGGCTGGTAGTAAAACCTGGAATGGATGACACTGCTGTGGAATAGGAGTCTTAAATCCATCCTGGTTTGTTCTTTTTAATACCATGGTAAAGGTTTTTAAAAGGTTTGTACGCGAGTGTGCGTGTGTGAGAGTGCTGGTGTGTGCGTGCGTGTGTCTGCGTGTTTGTGTGTGCGTCTCAGTGAGTAGCAGAAAGAGAATGCATTGCGGGTTATTGATCCAAGCCCGATGCTCTGGGACATGAAGAATGTTCGTTCACGGGCAACACAATTCGAACTGGACACTTCGATCAATAGGGGCAATCTATCAGCCGTTTCCATGGAAACCCTTGTAGATCTGCCTGAACCTGTCAGATATGAGAGAGAGAGAGAGAGAGAGAGAGAGAGAGAGAGAGAGAGAGAGAGAGAGAGAGAGAGAGCCTTGCCATTCATTTTTAAAGTGTATTGTATGTTTGAGCTGGAAGAGTCTCTTACTGTTTTGCAAACATTCCCAGATTTTCATTATCTTTCATTCAAATAATTTTTTTTTTTTTTGTGATATACAGATTATTATACAGTATTGATGCTAAAGATTTAAAAAAAAAAAAAAAAAAAAACGCCCTGTTTCCTGAGACCGGATCAGTTCCTGCGCTGTAGGTCAAACCAGTGGTCCAACGTTTCAATCTACAGTGACCTACAGAACAGGCAGTGATTATGTGTGTGTGTCTCAGTGTGTTGTTTAAAGACACAGATCTCCAGGAAAAGGGATAATGGAATTGACCCCAATTTTGAGGTCAGGTAAACATGATCACAAGAGAGTGACCCCCAGGTCAGCCATTAGAGGTCTGGGTTGTGGAGCGGTCAGTTAGGGTAGGGGGGTTACAGAACACTTGACTTTTAAAATTCCCCCTTCAAGTAAAGGCGTTACAGGCTGAAGGAAGGGGTCGCGTAGCGTGAAAGGATTCAGGATTAGGTCATATTCTGTCCTATACATAGGATTAGGGTAATCTATACAAGGGCCTCTTTCTGAATGACCAGGAGCTGTCCCCCTCACAGTGTTATTTTTCAATGACTGAGTCCCACAGTCAGTCGCTGGTCAGTACAGAGTCTCCGCTAGGACCCAGCGGAAAGGACAATCGCCCGAGCGCAGTGCACTGTGAGAATCTCAAGCGGAGAGCAGAAAGCTGAGCCTGGGAGTGATGGGTGAACTGCTTCTATGAGTTTTTATTCATTTCTTTTCGTCGTGAAATTTCTCAGTGGTGATGCCATTTCCGATGTCTAGGGTCTCAATGTTATAGAAATATTTTCTGTTTGAAATGGTGTGTGTGTGTGTGTGTGTGTGTGTGTGTGTGTGTCTCGGAGTGTGTGTGTGTGTGTGTCTCTCAGCGTGTGTCTCAGTGTGTGTGTGTCAGTGTGTTTGTCTGTGTGTGTGTATGTGTGTCTCGGAGTGTATGTGTGTGTGTGTAGTGTGTGTGTGTCTCAGCGTGTCTCAGTGTGTGTGTGTGTCAGTGTGTGTGTGTGTGTGTGTGTGTGTGTCAGTGTGTGTGTGTGTGTGTGTGTGTGTGTGTGTCTGTGTGTTTGTCTGTGTGTGTGTATGTGTGTCTCGGAGTGTGTGTGTGTCTCTCAGCGTGTGTCTCAGCGTGTGTGTGTGTGTTGAAGGGGGAGGGTATGATGGACAATGGAGCAGCAGAAGGCACCGTTGACCTTTAGTCCCCGTGGCTACAGCAGAGGTCGCCCCCCCCCCCCCCCCCCCCCCCCCCCGATTGATCGGGAGTGTCTGCAGCTCCCTGGGGTGTTGTTAACGATGAGAGTCCCGTTCATTTATCGATGGATCCAGCTGCACTGAAGCTCCGGGGAAGCAGGCCAGCACTGGGGCTGGACAAGAAATTAGGAAACACCCGCCATGAAACTGTCAGCGGGGTGTGCCAGGGACCGCGCCCATCAAACTCCACTGCAAGTCCGGGAAGCGCTTCATTAATTGGGACGATTATTCGGAACTGCCTTCAGGGGATCAGGCTTCTTTTGGAGGTCTGTGATTTTGAGGTTTTTTGGAAAGCAGATTTCAACTCTGATGAGTAGCGGAGCAGGCAAGCCAAATCACATGACTCCCCATCTCCCGCTCAGCTCTCAGATTCAGTCAGTCAGTCCTCTTGAGGCTATGGAAAGAGCATTAGGAACTTCTATTATCTTTAAAAAGGTTAAAAAATGCATTCGAGATAAATGCATCACCAGTAATGAGGGGAATTTGTCTAATCATTTTTTGCTTAAGAAAATCGAAAACCGCTCTGGGACCTTCAGATTTCGAACGTTCTAGCACGCTCTAGCGCAAGGAAAATTCGAAACACGAAAAACGTTTGCAGACGAGAGGAAGGCCGTTCGGATCCGCCCGGTTCCCAGCAGCTGATCGATCCCCAAATATCGTCAAGGACCCCCTTGTGATTCTGCATCAACGCCGTGGCTAGGGTCACCCCGTTCTATACCCTCACACTCTCCCAGTCTGAAGAGAAGCCTCCCTCTGTGTAAAGAGATTCTCAGCATGAGGAGGCAGGATGGGTTAATCAAGATGACTAGGATTTCAGAGCAAGCTGTTTGAGGTTAATGGGTGACCCCTCCCTCTTTCTCTCTCTCTCTCTCTCTCTCTCTCTCTCTCTCTCTCTCTCTCTCTCTCTCTCTCTCTCTCTCTCTCTCTCTCTCCGCATCTCCCTTTGAAGATTGTTGACTAATGGTTTCAGTAGAATGGATTGGATCACCACTATTCAAACTCTGGAGCTTGAACCAGCTCTTGAGAACCATTAGCTATCTTGAGCGCTGCTTTTCCGCTTCCCAAGATAGTGCAGTCCCCTCAGTCTAATGTATTTGGCAGTATAAGAAGCACACACACACTTTCCAGACTTTATCGATTGCTATTTTATATTATTAGTAAAGAGCTTTTTTTTTTTTGATTCTGACGCCAGCTAATTGAAAATCTCCCATTATATCCCCTTCAGTCGCTGCGTGCAGAATTGTGCCACGTTGTTAAGCTTCTTATCTGTGTATCTATTATAGAGCCACACTGCCTCCCTCCCTCTCAGTCCCTCCTCAGCTCCACTAGAGCCACACTCCCTCCCTCCCAGTCCCAGTCCAGTCCCTCCCAGCTCCACTAGAGCCACACTGCCTCCCTCCCTCCCAGTCCCTCCTCAGCTCCACTAGAGCCACACTGCTTCCCTCCCTCCCAGTCCCTCCTCAGCTCCACTAGAGCCACACTGCTTCCCTCCCTCCCAGTCCCTCCTCAGCTCTAGAGCCACACTGCTCCCTCCCTCCCTCCCAGCCACACTGTCCCTCCTCAGCTCCACTAGAGCCACACTGCTTCCCTCCCTCCCAGTCCCTCCTCAGCTCCACTAGTCCCTCCTCAGCTAGAGCCACACTGCTTCCCTCCCTGTCCCTCCTCAGCTCCACTAGAGCCACACTGCTTCCCTCCCTCCCAGTCCCTCCTCAGCTCCACTAGAGCCACACTGCTTCCCTCCCTCCCAGTCCCTCCTCAGCTCCACTAGAGCCACCTCAGTCCCTCCCTCAGCTAACCACTAGACCACCTCCCTCCCTCCCAGTCCCTCCTCAGCTCCACTAGAGCCACACTGCCTCCCTCACTGCCTCCCAGTCCCTCCTCAGCTCCACTAGAGCCACACTGCTTCCCTCCCTCCCAGTCCCTCCTCAGCTCCACTAGAGCCACACTGCCTCCCTCCCTCCCCAGTCCCTCCTCAGCTCCACTAGAGCCACACTGCTTCCCTCCCTCCCAGTCCCTCCTCAGCTCCACTAGAGCCACACTGCTTCCCTCCCTCCCAGTCCCTCCTCAGCTCCACTAGAGCCACCACTCTAGAGCCACACTGCCTCCCTCCCAGCTCTGACCACTAGAGCCACACTCTCCCTCCCAGTCCCTCCTCAGCTCCACTAGAGCCACACTGCTTCCCTCCCTCCCAGTCCCTCCTCAGCCCCCTCAGCTCCACTAGAGCCACACTGCTTCCCTCCCGAAGCTCTGACCACTAGACCCACTAGCAAACCTCTTCGATGGTCCTCTGAAGTTGTACCAGCAGCCCCACTAGAGACTCCCTCTGCTATCCTCCACCCCCCCCCCACACCCCCCCCCTCCCCAGTCCCTCCCTACCCACTCCCCCCCTGACCACTAGACCCACTCTCCCTATTTCTCGATGGTCTCTGAAGCTACCAGCAGCCCCCCCCCCCCCCCCCCCCCCTTCTCATCACCACAAGTTCCTAATTAGTGTCCGGTTGAAAATGCCTCCAGCTCAACAGGACATTCTGATTCGCATGATTAGCATGGTGGTTGGCAGCTGGACACGGTGACCTGGCTGCAGCGTCCAGCCGAGGGGTCACCGCGCTGACCAGCCCCCCCCCCCCCAGCGATGTGGCTGTGTTTGTTTCAGTCCTTCAAAGCCAGCCAGACAGGAAAGGGTTAACTCAATTATTGAGAGCTGCTAGGACTGCAGTAGAGGGGGGTGGGGGGTAGGGTTAGGGTTAGGGAGGGGGGAAGGGTCGAGGTTGGAACAAGGAGCCTTTGGCTGTGGACCATTTAATATCTCAGGGATCGATCGCTCAGGCTTCCGAACAGACACCCCGGATACCGTCGCTAGGCAACGGCAACTTCCAAGGTGGAGGCCCTTGACGATGAAGGCAGACAGCCTGGGTCAAAGGCCGTGGAGCTTGTGGTCAATTTCAGCGTTCGAACGAGAATTCTTAGTTTTGGCAACAGCAACCTTCCTCCCTTTAGGTTATAAAAATAATAATAATAATAATAATAATAATAATAATAATAAATAAATAATAATAATAACAGCACAAGCTTCAGTGGGATGCTATTGGTGAAATAGGTCAAACTACAAAGGTTAACATTTTCATTTTTTTGACATCCCAGTGGTTAACCCTCTTGAGGCTAATCCAGTCCAAAATTAGGGTACCAAGCCAGACAGTGTGCAAGAGACCCCTGTACTGTACTCGAGTTACAGTGCAGCGTAATTCCAGGGGAGCTGCACCAGGCAGGGAGACTCGGGGGTTTGATACAGCAAACCTCAAACTAGGTCTTCCCCCGGGTGTGTGTGTGTGTGGGGGGGGTCTCCTGGAACCAGCTCTCAAGCTCATGAGAAAGTTTGCGTTCCCTCGGCTTTGCTGTTACAAGAGCTGCCTCCCCGTGCCGTCCGCGCAGTCTGCAACGCGTTTAATTTAGGAGAATCACGGGACAGGTAATACGCAGCGTGGGGCGACCTCTCTTCCTGCAGACGGAACCGGTCGTAATGACACCGCTTCTGAAGAGACCTTGAACGACGCCGGTTCACTTTGGAGGCAGTACTGCAAATTAGAAAGCACGTCTCAGAAATGAACTCGCATTGAGGCTCTGTCAAAATCCAGTCCGTGTTTATCCTGTGCATCAGCCACCCCGTGCACAGAATATACAGCACGGTTCAAAACGCATATCCAGCGTTGGGTCCTTTGTCCAGTCTCCGTGTTTGTGATGTATAATAGTTTTATACACCCATGTGCGCATTTATTAGAACTCCCCATTGCTTCTGGAGACCTGCTGGAAGCTGCTTTTATAATGTTCTAACTAGAAGTTCACTGTATTAATGTCACGCTTCCAGAATGCCTCCCTCGCAAACAAAGGTAATCACAAACACCTCAAAGGGTAAGATGCTTCAGGTAGCTTTTTTTTCTCATTTCCCTCAATGTAATGGTGTGTTAAAATCATTTAGAGTGGTTCTGGGTATTGTTTTACTACCACGCCTGGCTGCTCCGACCTCGCCTGGAGAATCGTAACTGCCGGACACAGAAGAAGCGTCCGCATTCCCTTTAGATCGTGCGGAAACGTGACTCGGGTTTGAGGAAAGGCACATTCTCACATAGATGGACCGGGCTAAGGAACGCTGCTCAGCTCCCCGGCATTTATGATTCTCCAGACAAGCTCAAAGCAGCTCAAAGCTGGGAAGGCAGATTTAGAGAAAAATGAATCTCAACAAGGGAGGAACGACCCCCAGATATCACTTCGAATGACTGGAAACGCATCAAATAAAAACCAGCAATCCCAAGGACATCAGCCATTGCGTATCAGAAGCTATATTTACTGCTGCGAAGCTATAGCGATATTTCTGCCTCACATGCAGCTTTGAGATGAGTTCAAACAACAAACGCATTTACCCAACCCAGCCTGAGGACTCAGCGCAAAACTATCTTTAGCAAGGGGCTGCGATTCACGGTGACTTAACTGGAGACTCCAGTCCAAAATAATAAGCCACAAGACAGTGAGATGTGGGCAACTGGATCGATCTCTCAAGTTGGCCCCTTGCATTAATAATGATCGTTCATTTTGATTACTGGAGAGAAAAAGGGGTTTTGCTGTAGCTTGAGGAGGGGGTGGGGTGGGGGAGCATTATCAATTGCGCTTTGCGATTGAATCTATTGATTAGTTACCTCTCTCATTAACATGCTGATTAAACAGGAGAGAGGGAGAGAGGGATGGAGGGAGAGAGAGAGGGAGAGATAGGAAAGAAACAGTATCCGCTAGACGGAGATGGAACCGCAGGGTGCTGGAGAGAAAGAAAGATGGAAAGAGCAAAAGAAGGACGGCCACGCTATTTCATCTCTGAAGTCTGGGCCATTCCATTGAAATTCTCGGAGGAGGTGCACAGATGGATCGGGGGCGGGGGAGTGCGTCTGGGGCTCCCAGCACTGGGCCATCGAAGAGGCTGTTGTTATGCATGTAGACTCAGAGAGTTTTGGCAGCTCCGTTGAATCGTGTTTGTTTGGTCGGTAGAAACGATACCCAGGTAGGTCGATGCGCCTGTGTTTATCAGGGCTGCTGTGCATGAAGCATTGTGAGCATGCTCGGGGGCAGAGTGCGCCTGCCTGAGGATCCGGACTTACCTGGACTCGTGACACAATCTCAAAACACGTGTTTAATGTGTGTGTGTGTGTGTGTGTGTGTGTGTGTGTGACAGCGAATAGATCAGTACCAGAGGACACAGTTGGAAATTCAGTGGAGAGAGACTTAGGACAGGGGGAAAGGAGACGCTTCTTCACACAGAGAGTGGGAAGGGGATGGAATGGGTTGCCACGGGTTACCGAGCCACGCTGTCGATGCACAATCACTGGGATCCTTTCAGGCCCGACTTGACAGAGTTCTGAGATCAATCAGCTGCTGGGAACCGGACCAGCGCCGCCAGGACATATTGTTTTGTTTTTCTGTGTGTGTGTGTGTGTGTGTGTCTGCGTGTCTGTGTGTGTGTGTGTGTGTGTATACAGCTGAACAAGCAAATTAATGCATGTATTTACAATGCTAAACTTGCCTGGTATCTTATCACTTCCTGTGTAGTGGGTCACACGGCCTACAACACAGGAAGTGATTTACTACCAGGAAGCAGTAGAGTTTTAGTTCTGTAGTCTTGTCTTTGAAATATCTCTGTTCTGAAGCGTAAACAGCCGAGACGGTGCTAAGCAGAAAGGAGAGAAACGAAACACTAACCTCAAATCTGCTCTTCTTAGTTATTTCTGTATTTATTTAGATATTTGTAGTGCAGCCTGGTGTTTGTTATTTATTAACCCTCCTATTATATGCAGAATGTAGGTGCATCTGTTATGTTTTGGGTCGTATCGACCCGATGCAATTTCAAACTAATTTAAAACAGCCTTAAATTGATTAACTGTTTTTAATTAAAATACTCTTTTATGCTCTTTTAGTTCAGGAGCTGTGATCAAACTTCTTTGACTGCCAGCCTGGGAGCTCCTCATTCTGGAGTGAGACGCTGTTGCAAAACTGACAGAGGAAATTAGCCTCTGCCTTGTAGATTTTATATATATGTAATTCAATTTATTTTCATCATGCATTACTCTTAAACTGTTTTTTAAACTTGCCTGCTGGGGGCTTTTTAAATGTAAGAGGCGAGGAATTAACTCCAATCTATTTTAAAGGAAAAAAAAAATACAAGAACCATCAACGGAGTCCGCAGGCTCTCTGAAGCGACTTGCATCCCCTAACAGGGCAGTACAAGGACCGCTAACTTCTTAACAGAGTCAGTCAATAATTAATATGCCAATATAAATAAGATTACTATAATAATAATAATAATAATAATAATAATAATAATAATAATAATAATAATAATAATAATAATGGCACTTTTGTTTTTTTATAACACGTTTGTGTTTGTAAATATTTTAATATCATATATTGGGTTGATTTATAGAGTTATGTACACAAATACACGTTATAAACACGCGCAATTAAAATATCTTCATTTTGCGCCTCACACAATAACTGTTTTAATTGTATATGCGATAAAGCTACTGTTTGTGGTGCTAATTCTATCTATAAATAAAGAAATAACTTTTCTTAAAAACAAAGAAATAAATAAAAACGTGTTTAAGGCTGCTGAGTGTATACATCACATTTTATTACACTGAGATCTCCAACGGAAATGAATCGCGCCTCAAACTGAAGGCAAATTTGAACCCGTCACCGGACACCGCTTCTAAAAAGAGATTTTATCAAACGCGCCCCGTTCGTTCAGAGAGAAATATTTCATCTCGGTGTAATTCTAACCCGCGACTGTGAAAATGCATTCCTGAAGGGGACTCGTGTAAGAGTTGATCAATGGAAAACTATTTATCAGTCTAAATGATGTTTTGAGCCCTGTGCTTCCAAACAGCCCTTTCCCTAATGGCTCTGAAGAGGCGGGCCCGGCTTTGCGCTGGTGTCGGGTTCCTCCGGAGGGATTGCGAATAAGGGCGGATTGCGTTTGCTATCGGAGCGTGTGGGAAAACGATGCAAATACAACAACACCGTTGAAACGGGAGAAGCATGCTGATCCCTGTGCACGTTTAATAACGTACAGCTGCTTTACCGATAAAACAGAAGCGTTTTCCGCGTTCTAGTGTGTGTATTTAATGTGTGCGCTTCGGTTCTGTAGCCTGTTTGGATCGTAACTGCTTTTGCTAGAAGGAAAAAAGTAGTTTTAATTTACACACACACAAAATAGGAATGCGTTTCCCACTTAATAAATGCAACCTCAAACTGCGTCTCCCGGGGCTCTCCTGGAACCAGCTTCCAAGCCCCTGAGAAAGTTTACATCTTTACAAGCTGTCTCTTATATAACAATATAATGCATTGCTTGCCAGTGTTCTAGTCCAGTATCGAGAGTGGCGAGCTTCACAGGTGCTGTCTGGCGAGGGGCGCACAGTCACCGTGCACCAACGGGTTAAGTCGCTTTTTTGAGCACAGCCTTTTGCGGAAATATATTATTGTTATTAGCATTTTAAAAATAGCAAGTCTGTATATTTTGAACGCTGTAGCCCTATCAGTATAGCCTGTCGTGGGCAAGTCGTTTGCAAACAGATGCGTGTGTCAATACAAAAGCAAAGGCATTCACTAGTTTTGTAAATTACTGGACTGACCCGAACCTATAGAGTTTATATACAACCGATACTAATATATATATATATATTATAGATCTATATATATCTATATATATTATATATTAATATATATATTATATATATATCCATTATAATTTGTTGTAATAAAATATAGTTATTATAGTTAATAATCATATTACTAATAATAATTATAATAAGATAATTATTATAATAATAAAGTTTTGTCTAGGTTCAAAATCAGATTTTTTATACTTTATTGAACATACTTGTAATATAACAATAAATAAATAACATCATGTAATAAAAATAATAATAAATAATAATAATAATAATAATAATAATAATAAAGTATAATAATCATCTCTGTTTAATTTTGAATCACATTTTAATTGTTTTTTAATAAAATTATATTCCAAGGTCCTCCCGGGGCCCTAGTTTCCAATTGGCCCGATCTAGAGCTCTCGAAGGAGTGCTCACTTTGGTGATTGATTATTATTATTATTATTATTATTATTATATTATTATTATTATTATTATTATTATTATTATTATTCTTTCTCATTGTCAGTAAAGTCCATGTGAACAGACTGCATCTGCGGGATCGTGACGCGCCGCTCCGGGGATGGATTTGACCTCAGTTCTTTGTTTGGTCGGTCAGTGCGTGACCCTTTGACCCCTCTGAGAAACGGACAGGCTGACCGCTGCCTACCGTCTGCCGAGAGAGTATTAATAATATAATATATATAAATAATAATACATATAATAATATAATTTATATAATAATTGCTATCCATAGTTGTTTATTTCTGGTTTGGAGTAAATCTAGGTTTCAGAATCTATCTGTTTTTTTTAACGCATGCTGTGTTATTCATTTCCGTCCAAACTTTCAGCGCTGTGACGAGAATCAATTCAAAATCGACATGCCCTCCACTCGCCCCGTGTAAAGCTGCGCCGCGCTGTTCCGCTCTGTCTATCTGTTGTATAATGCATAGTTCTTATTAATACTTTTCCAGAGTTTTGGCAGGAGTGACTAGCGTTCACACAGACTGTTTTCAAATGGATACGAATTCAATTGAAAAAATGCTGGAGCGAAAGGGTTCAAGGGACCGCTGTACTGTAGGAGTGTTCCGGACTGGTTTTGAACACGCGTGAAATGACACGAAATCACCGGCGCTCAGTGAACCCGTTCAAATCCTTCATCTGATTTTCTATTTGTAATTATTTATGCATTTGGGATATAAACACACAAGGGCGTTTTCTCTAAGTTGTAAAGGTCTTGTGTCTTGTGACGCAGTCTGTGTTTTGTTCATGGAATTAATTATTTGCAATGCGTTTATTATAAATGCGAACGTGGCTTATTATTATTATTATTATTAATAATAAAATGCTATCAATCAATAAACAATGCTGCGTTTCTTTGTTGTTTTTTTTGGTGTTACAGTGGATGAGTGGATTTCTATTAAAAAAAAAAAAAGGTTTAAAAACTAATTTGTAACCAAGCAAAACCGGTTTCCTGGACATGCATAAAACAAGCCGGGTTTTTCAAGAGCAGTTTGCGATTTGAAAGAAGAGCCTTTGCGCGTCATGGCATCACATTAATTAAACACGAATCTTATGCTGAAAACCTTCTGAACGCATTTAATGCATTAACAGCTTGCATTACGATCGTCAGATGACGCAGCGTGCGTGATTGTAGAAAGCGATAGTTTGCGAGGACCGGCTTGCATTTTCATTGATCAAGAATTAGGGATAATGCAATTATATATATTGACGTTTTTACAACTATAAAATAGATATAGAGTATCGGTGTGCAGAAGGCTATATTTGGAACACGTTTTGGTTTTATTTGAAAAAGAATCGTTGCCTTTGGGGCAAAATTAGGGTTAAAAACAGCCCGTTTATAAACCAAATGTCTATAACAATTCTATCCCTAACACAATGTAACAGCGATAGGCTGCTATATATACGTGCAATTAATTACAAATTAATGAACAGACTGTATCATTATCCGATATGTTTAAACACGCCGGAATACAGGATAGGAATCAGCCAGTGATTGATTTTAACGCTAATATTATATAAATAAATCTTCTATTCTTCTCATTGAAAGCACGGATTACTCGCATAGTCCAATTTGCAGATATTAGTTGAATGTTTTTCTGGAGTTTAATGAGGAACCATTTGGACAAGGCTCCTGACGTCACCTAACGGTCCGGAAAAGAAGTCAAGAGTTTTTATAGTGAGTATCGACTTAACGAGGCAGCGTTTTAAACAGACCTTAAAAATATTAATAGCGTCAATATCCCAGACTACTGCCATTAACAGGGTTTAAAATAACCATTTATTAATAATGAGATGTCTTGTGGAAGGATAATATATATTTTGACATACATTTTAGTCTTGAGGGTTTTAATATTCTTGAATGTTGCGTGGCGTATGTATTGTACAATATAATGAAAATATATCGGCATATATTCTATAATACATTGTGCAATCTTCAATATATTGAAATATAGGAATCAATATATTACATTATAGTTCGCAATATTACTAATACTTATACTGCTATTAATAATAATAATAATAATAATAATATATAATAATAATAATAATAATAATAATAATAATAAATAATTCACACCCATAGGCTAGTTTAGAGATTTGAACTGCTAAGTCATTCACAACAGTCCACGAGTTAAAACATATGCAGAAATAGATATTTGGAGCAAAGGAGCGGGGGTTCGGAAGAGCATTGGTCTTAACACCCCCCCCCCCCCCCCCCCCCCCGTGTTCTCTTCAGATACAGAGATAGCTGCGGCGGTGAAAGGGTTAATTTAAGTTGGTATTTCATCCCGCATCTGTCAGATTTTCAAACCGGCGGTGACGCGGTGAACGGAGAGAGTACGCGAAAGGGAGAGAGAGAGAGAGAGAGAGAGAGAGAGAGAGAGAGAGAGAGAGAGAGAGAGAGAGAGAGAGAGAGAGAGAGAGAGAGAGAGAGAGAGAGGGTTCAGTAATCGATGAAGCAGCAGTGTGTGAGGGGATAGAGACAGAGGAGAAACTGAGGGTTATAACCTAGAGAGAGAGAGAGAGGAGAGTGAAAAAGAGCAGCGAGCAAGCTACCACAAAAATTAAAACCAACGACCGGTTCTGACGAAAACGACTTCGTGTCTAATCTGTTTCTCATTTCCACCCGCTGTCTGAAACCTGCGATATTTTAAACACCGCTCCCCAAAACATACCGGCGACCCGCCGCTTGCCCAGTGTGCATGGACGGGAAAGACAAGCAGACGCGCACCGGGACAGACTGACGCGGGACGAGGCGAGGGTTACACGACAGCCAGCCCCGCTCCATTCATCATGACTTCTGCTTAACTTGACGGCGTGTTGAATAATTACCGGACTGACTGCAGTTACACAGGCTTGCACGGATTTATTTTGGGGTCTTTTTTATTGACTGCGCAGCCAGCAGTTATCTACGATCTGTCTGCGCGCTGGAGTGAGCGAGGTAAGCCTGGAAAGAATTGACCAAATACGATAAATTGACAAATTATCGCTCTGTATTGAAAGCAACAAAGTCGGATTCTGGATTGCACTGTACCGTGGTGTGTATTTATTATTATTATTATTATTATTATTATTATTATTATTATTATTATTATTATTATTATTATTATTATTATTAAGGATTTAGTAAAAGTCTAATTCTGTGTTGTTTTTCACGATCATAACAATATTTGCTGCAGAAGAGATTCGGTAGAGTATCGCACGAGCAAAATAATGTTTATTAAATAATTTAATTTCAATTAAAGCGCCGTCGGCGGTAGATATTGTATAACTTTACAGTACATATTTCTGCATAGCGGTTCCATGGAAGAAGCCTGCCATTCTTTACAGTAGAGAAAAATAATCCAAACTTTTTCAGGTTTCAAACAACAGACTTGTGCTGGCCGCTGAATATAAGAGATCTCATTTTTTGGGAGAGAGAGGGGAGAGAGAGAGAGAGAGAGAGAGAGAGAGAGAGAGAGAGAGAGAGAGAGAGAGAGAGAGAGAGAGATGCATGCATTCAATGATGTCTGGCCATAGGCGAGGTATTGATTAAAACACAAAGCAACTGAACACATGCATTGATAATAATAATAATAATAATAATAATAATAATAATAATAATAATAATAATAATAATAATAATAATAATAATACATCGAAAGGAGTTTTGAAATGGATACCAGTGTGGTGGGAATGTCTGGGCACAGCCACGCCGAGCTCATGCAAAACCAACACTGCCGGTCGGGGTTCCATTCCCGCGATCTCTCCGCCGTTTTCCCGAGGCCTCCCCTTGTCTCGTCCATGGCTTCCGTACTGGAGAGCGGCGAGCACCACCAGCCCCGCCATCCTGGCATGGAGCACACCCTTTCCGCGCTGGGGTACGCCGGGGAGCCCCCTACCGGCTGCGGAAGCACGTACACCACGCTGAGCCCCCTCCAGCCCCTCCAGGACAAGTTTCACCACCATCAACACCCGGCCCACCACCCGTGCCTGCCGGTCGGCAACGTGGTCGGCAGCTTCACCCTCATGAGGGAAGACCGCGGACTGGGGGCCGGCTTCTACAACCCGTACGCCAAAGATCTGAGCCAAAGCCTTTCCCCGCTGCCCAACGGTGGCTTGGCGGCCATGCATGGGTACGCCCACCTAGGCACCGCCAACAGGCAGATCTCCTGCAACGGCTACGAGGGTCATGCCCATGCTCATATCGGGGGCGGGAGCAATTTCTCCCGGGAAATGTCGCCTCCGGTACCAGGCTCCGGAATGGGGGCGTGTCTGAACAGGATGGACAGCCCCCAAGGGCACAGCCAGCGGCACCCGTACGGCCACGGCGCACAGCGCCACGAACAGCGACGCCCCGACGCAGGAGGAGCTGGAGCCGACGTTCATTCCGTCTCTGTCTGCATTGCCGCTGGCGGGGTGTCGCCGCTCGCCCAGGGAGCCGGCGTAGAGGAAATCAACACGAAGGAGGTGGCGCAGAGAATCATCAACGAACTCAAGCGATACAGCATCCCGCAGGCTATCTTCGCAGAGAGGGTCCTCTGCCGGTCGCAGGGAACCCTCTCCGATCTCCTGAGGAACCCCAAGCCATGGGGAAAGCTCAAGTCCGGCCGGGAGACTTTCAAGAGGATGTCCAAGTGGCTCCAGGAGCCGGAATTCCAGAGAATGGCGTCCCTGAGGCTTGAAGGTACGTTATCGAAAGTCTGCTGTTGTTCTGGAGTCTTCCACACTGGTGGTTCTCACCCCTCAGTTACTGAACTCAACCCTGAATTGAGCTAACAATGTGCTTAGTTGTTCTCAGCTCCTAAAAAGTTGTGCCAATGTCCAAAAATTGTATAGCTAACTTGAAATCTCCAACTGTTTAAAAGATGAAAACAATTTAAATAAAAAAAAGGTCTAATTAAGCACATTATCAGTTCCATGAAGGGTCTAGTTCAGTAATTGAGAACTCAGTTGGAATGAAAACCAGCAGCCGCAGGGGGTCCCCCAGGACTGGGGCTGGGAAGCCCTGGTTTAAAGCAGGGAAGTCCAATGACTCAAGGTCCGGAGGCCCATTCCACTCTTAACAAATGAAAATGAGACAATTAACTACCTCAGGGTCTGGTTTAACTGGTTTGATTAAACAATTGAGAACAGGGCTTGGAACAGAGACAATAATAATAATAATAATAATAATAATAATAATAATAATAATAATAATAATAGTAATTTAGCATATGCTTTTATCCAAGCAACTTGAGGCTAGGGGGGTGAACTCTGCATCATCAACAACTGCGGCTGCTGCTGCAGAATCTCTTCCAATAGGACCTCTCTGGACCTTACATCTGATAATGGGTTTAATACAAAAGCAACACCCTCTATATTTAGCACTAGCCGTGGGCTATCTCACCTTCAGTAACTCCAGCTAGTTCCAGATGAGAGCGAACCACAGTTTCTGAAATTAGCTGTAAAACCCCCTCAGTACTGTACGAATCGATATGCAGACGCAGTGACAGTGCACACGCATTGTGATCCATCTTAAGACATGAAATCAACCTAACACAGAGCTGGGATGCATTGCAGTTAAATCAAAGGGATGTTACTGAACTGAAAAGGCGAGTGCGAAAGCATTTGACTAGTTTAACAATTTTGCAAATAGAATGATTAAAACAGAGAGAAGTGGATATATATCATGCAATAATATTATAGACAAACACAATACAATACCATATAAGAGAATATAATAGAACAAGCAGTTCATAAAATAATATTAATACATTTTCAATATTTTATCTTAAATCTATTTTGGGGATTCCTGTGTTTAAATCAAGTATAAAGGTTTTGTGATTATATGATATTGCTGTATATTATATATATATATTTGAAAATTGGATTTTAATAGATTTAATAGACGTAATGACTGAGAAAGCAAAACAATCCCCAAATGATCTGAGTTTTCTGCTTTTCTTTGTGCGTGTCAACGCTGTACGATGACTCAAGACAGCGTTCGATTCAACACAACGCTCAAGCTTTGCATTAGCCATCTAGTACCAGGAATCGCTACTGCAATTGGACCTGGCTAAGAAATGTTCTGTTTCATTTTGTTAAACCCGGTTTCAATCCTGACCTCAGCCTTACGAACGGGTATGACTGGAGCAGTGGAGAAACTGACGGGTAATTACAGCGTTGATTACTGCATAATTACTAACTGGAAACGACGGACACAGGCTAGAATTCCCGAGTGGTTTTCTGTCCATAGAAAATGGGTATTAAACTTTGACATTATCTTATATCAAATATTGCATCGAGTATTGTGTGATAGGCATTTGCGCAAAAATAATGTCCCCATTCCTTACCTGAGCCCTGCCTCGTCAATAGCTTTCAATTGATTTGATTAGTGTCACTTAGCAACGTTTCTGGTGAAATATTTTCTTCTCGTATTTGAAAAAGTAAGGGGGGACGTGACCCCCACGCCCCTCATGTAATGGGCACCTAACAGAAGGGAGTGGTTTATGCTGCTGTCAATAGGGGAAACCAGGAGAGGAAGAGAAGTGGCCTTAATTGCGATCTTTATATAAGGTGACCTCAATATCAGTTGTTTCTGTGTTTGCATTCCTGCACAGCTATGGCCAATAGTTTCGCCTCACCCTATAGAATGAACTCATTATGTTTGATGAAGTCCAGTGCAACACACGCACTGAGCATCCTCTGGCTTTGAGTTACTGTGAGCACAGGCATGCTCGGGTCTGTTTGGGTGCGCAAGGTGGAGTCCATACATGATAGGAAAGAGGTGACTAGAATGTTATTTTTGAATGACGTTCGCAATCATTCTTGCTGCAATTGACCACAGTATTTTTGCACTTTTGCAATTTTCCAGTTTTCCCTCATGGTTCTACTATTCATTTATCATAATTTACCATGGTTTGCCATACTTATTAATATGATTTACCAGACCTCTCTGCTTTTCAATGCTTCACTATGCTTCACCATACCTCTATGTGCTTTACAATGCTTCCCTATGCTTTACCAGACCTCTCTGTGCTTTACAATGCTTCCCTATGCTTTACCAGACCTCTCTGTGCTTTACAATGCTTCCCTATGCTTTACCAGACCTCTCTGTGCTTTACAATGCTTCCCTATGCTTTACCAGACCTCTCTGTGCTTTACAATGCTTCCCTATGCTTTACCAGACCTCTCTGTGCTTTACAATGCTTCCCTATGCTTTACCAGACCTCTCTGTGCTTTACAATGCTTCCCTATGCTTTACCAGACCTCTCTGTGCTTTACAATGCTTCCCTATGCTTTACCAGACCTCTCTGTGCTTTACAATGCTTCCCTATGCTTTACCAGACCTCTCTGTGCTTTACAATGCTTCCCTATGCTTTACCATGCCTTCACTGTGCTTTATTACACGTTGCTATGCTTTTACTAAGAGGAATTTTTATAAGGGAAGAAATATAATAGAAGCAGACGCGTTCAAATGACTGTCAGTATTTCGTGATGTGGAAAACTACAAAGCGGTGTGCAATTGAACGTTATTATTCATCAGGTTTCATTCGACTTTCACCAAGCAAAACGAGTTCATTCTATATAAAGGTTGATGCAAAACTTCTGGGCAGAGCGGCTCTTAAAAACCCACTCAGATA
This sequence comes from Polyodon spathula, assembly GCF_017654505.1. Lineage (NCBI taxonomy): Eukaryota > Metazoa > Chordata > Actinopteri > Acipenseriformes > Polyodontidae > Polyodon > Polyodon spathula. The sequence continues at coordinate 1,425,860 of NC_054584.1, forward strand.
AACAAAAGCCGGCTAATGACAACCTCGCAGGCTGTGGCACTGCAGGGGTTAAAGTGTATTTGGGCAGCCGGTTGTAGACGGAGCTGCACAGTTGGAATCGATATTTTCTATCAGCCCATAGCCCCAGACATCACTGATGGAGGTGGGGGGGTGGGGGGGTGGAGGAAGGGGGTGGATCACGTTTTATCAACACGAGACAGACTATCATTATTAAGAAAAATTCCCACGATCGCTGCATTCCAGACAGGAATATCCCTCTCTTTGCAGCATCACGGAATTTATAGCATGGTAATCGCTGGCCCTTACAAACGATTACAGGCCCCGTTTACTTAATGGCTCTCGCTATGATTACGAGTTTCACTTCCCTTAGTGACAAGCAACGAGAGACAGAGGCTCCAACGGTACGCCACAAGAATTAAGAAAGCATACACAGTGGCACAGTTTGAACGCGAATTTTAAGGGAATGAGCAAAGATGAGACTTTATCAACAGCGTTCAAATCAAACCAGTGTTGATCTGAGACACGTTTTGCTGAGCAGGGGAATTGAAATGTAACCCTAGCCATGGGCACGGCTTACAATAGCGCAGATTAATAATAATAATAATAATAATAATAATAATAATAAATATTTCATTTAACATCGCACGATCAAAGAAACTGCAAAATGATAATCGCAATTTAAAAAAAAGAAGTCATAATAGCAGTACAGTATTTCACGTTAGATTTTCGGAACGTCACGTTTTTCAATTTGTCGGTTTTTCGTTCGGTATATGAAAAAAAAACCTACCGAAAGCGGCGTGGAATTGAATACGTTAACGTGACATTATTATCCTGCGGGGTGCATTCGACTTTATGAAGCAAAATGAGTTCATTCTGGGGGGGGGGGGGGGTGGGGGGTGGGGGGGGGACCTTTGAGCGTAGTTCCACATACAATACACGTCACACGCACTTTGCAATAATTAAAAACATGGGAAAAAGAAATCTGCATGCTGTCTTGGTCGCTTTATATTTCCTGGTCTACAGCAGCTTACATACATTTAAACCTGGCGATTAGTATATTTGATCTATATAAACCGCCGTGCGATACTGTACTCACCTACCATTGCCCGACCATTACATTGTACCCGTTTCCACGGGGTGATAATTACTGGAAAGGTGACACGAATAGGAACGACATTGGACAGCTTTCAATGTGATTTGCAGTAAGTACCAAGAACACAGACTGCACGGGGCGCTGTGTTGAAACATTGCAGTTAAAGACGGGAGCCCCAATTCCGTGGGGCATTGAAACCGTGTGTTGATGCATATTACATTGCAGTGTAATTGTAGATGGGTAGATACGAGCTTACAGCGTTGACCGGCTGTATTGGAAGCGCTGAGTTGTGTCAGTCTGTTACTGTGACCGACTCGCTCCACCTAGTGGAGATCGAGTGAATTACCAATGCCCTGTGCGTGAGGGCTGTTAGCAGTTTTGCTCCACTGGAGAAATGGCAGCCTGGTATTATAAGCTAATTATGGTGCCGCTATCCTTATATAAATACAAATGATAAAGATATGCTTCCCTATGCTTAGCAGACCTCTCTGTGCTTTACAATGCTTCCCTATGCTTTACCACACCTCTCTGTGCTTTACAATGCTTCCCTATGCTTTACCACACCTCTCTGTGCTTTACAATGCTTACCTATGCTTTACCATACCTCTCTGTGCTTTATTACACTTTGATGTGCTTTTATGCTGGGAAGCTTTTGCAAGTACGCCGTTTAACATTATGAAATGTGATAAACATTTAAAGATAATATTATTTAAAGATCTAATTTAAAATATAACCATCTTCCACCGCTACTGGACATCAGTGCCTTCTAACACTCCCTTCTCTCCTCACAAGCGTGCAAGCGCAAGGAACAGGAACAGGGCAAGCTGGACCGGAACCAGGGACCCAAGAAACACCGACTGGTCTTCACGGACCTCCAGCGCCGCACCCTGCTGGCCATCTTCAGAGAGAACCACCGGCCACCGAAAGACCTCCAGATCACTATCGCCCAGCAGCTGGGACTGGAGCTGACCACGGTCAGCAACTTCTTCATGAACGCGCGCAGGCGCAGCCTGGATAAGTGGCAAGACGAGGCGCGGCCGTCTTCGACCGGCTCCACCGGCTCTTCGGTCTCCTCCGCAGTCAAAGCGTGAGGGGCACGCCGCAGGTGTTGCATCCGGAGCAGCGCAGAGCGGAGCCGAGATCGCTGGAGGCGTCCAGCTACCCTCCCACCACGTGATCCAAAATCGGTACAAACTTAACTGAGCAATCTGTTCTTTTTTTTTTTTTTGCTTGTTTTGTTTTATGGGCTGATGTCTCCTGGATTCCTTTTCTGGTGCAATAGCATTTAAAATAGTTATTATGTACTATTCGATTGATTTATTGGTACACCCCGTCTATCAGAGATCCGGACTCCTCTGCGTTGTTCTCGATCCGTCCCGACTGGAATTTATTTTCATGTTGGGATCACTTTGCAGTCGCTGGCTACCAGAACACTTCAGCCGCTAATAATACGCACCTCAAATCCCTTGAAAAAGTAGATAACATACGTTCACAAGCTTGGTAGCGTCTGCTCCCTATAGACACAGTGTCTATAACACAGCACACATAAGCTAAAAAAAAATGCTTTCTTTACTGTATAACTGAAATAGTGGCTGGGTTGCTTTTGGACTCATTTCACAAAAGGTGTCCCCGAAGCCAGATCCCGAAAAGCCGTGGAGGACCATACCGAAAGGGTGGTCTTTTAGAGCGACGGATGGAGACTTTAACACTGGGCTGTTCAATGCTGGGACGGCAGCCGCGGTAAAAGGAGAGAGTCGTGTGACACTGGAGTGGCTGGACGAGGAGCTGGTCAGCACCACTGCTCAGGCATCATTTCCCTTCTCTGTTATAATCCTTAATACTGCGCAATGCAGTTTCAAGATGTGTTGATTCAGAGGTATTGATGGTTTTCTCTTAGTACTGAAAGCCTGGAGGCTATTGTGTGCATTACAAGCAATCCAACACAACTACAACAAGCTAGTTCTAAACAGGACCATACCACTATTCCATCAAGTATGGCCGAAGTTATAAAACGTCTTTTAAAGATGTTATGATATTAATGACAGAACCCTTAAAGGCATCTTAATTGCTTGTTTTTTTTTTTTTTTTTTTTAGTTTTTCTTCCAAATAGATTTCTGAAAACGAAGCCTCCTGGCGGATTCCTGTGTTGTAGGTCATCTTCACTGTTACGGTCTGGCCTCCAGTGGTCCCACTGGGATAGACCACAGACGCGACCTACAGAACAGGAAGTGACCGGGATGTAAACAGTGGAACGTTTTTGAGAAATGTAAAGTAGTCCATGGCGAATGTTCCTAGCGGTATGGGGAAGGCGGGTTTCAAAGACTAAAAGGTGGAAAACAAAACCGAAAAAGGCGGACACGTGAAACGGCAAGATGGGAATCAGTGGCATGTGGACGAGGCATTCAGAAGAAGCAGGAAAGCCTTTTATTCAGTTTCTTTATTTAAAGACCACCATTGTGTCTAAGACTCCCTCCCCCCCTTATTTAAAAGATGAGTTTTACCTTCAAGTATCCGTCTTCTTTTTGTTTCCCCCCGTTTCCAGGGGAAACAAAGATAAGTTTGGTTCCATACAGGGGGGAAACACAGATAGGAATCACGCTAATTTATGTATTTATTGCGTGTTTATTTATTTATTAATAACTGTGTTTATCTTATTTATTGATGGGAATTTGTATTGCTAGAACACTGTTTTAGTGGCCCGTCCAACTACCAAAGACCAATATATGTGTGTGTGTGTGTGTGTGTGTGTGTGTGTGTGTGTGTGTGTGTGTGTGTGTGTGTGTATTTATACAATATACCAAAGTCTGAATTCTACAAACACTGCAAACATTTTACAATCAGAAACATTTGCATTTCTTCACGCTGGAGGCATTGAAACTGTATTATTATTATTATTATTATTATTATTATTATTATTATTATTATTTATTTTTTACCGTTCTTGATGTGAATTACGCTGGTGGCCTCTGGAGGCGCTCTTGAAACAGCCAAACCCCTCGCCTTTGCGAAAGTCCAGAATCGAGGAAGCCGAAACCAACTCTGTATTCAGAGAGCAGGGGTGCAGACAGAGGCTGGGGGGCGGGGAGGGGGGTCCTGCATTTTCACAATGAAAGGCAGCGTTAGCTTCAGCTCCTTGCTGTGCCTCTGTGTTTTCAATGAGACCGTGCTCCCTTTTCCTTCAGCTGCGGCTCCTGTCTATTACCCCCGGTGCACAGCCGGGGGAGCATCACAGTCGGGGCTTCAAAGAGCCCTTGAGTTGAAAGAGACGGGAGACCTTTGCAGACTTCAAAAGCGCGACGTCTTTGCCGTGCGTTTGGTCTGAGTGCGGGATAAAAATAAGCTCCCACATCCTTGTGTATGACCCTATCTAGTTATGTATTTATTTATTTATTTATAAGGAGCAGCTCCAATAGAGAATTGCTATTGGATTTTCGGTACATAGTTTTAGGTAATATATGGCGGTATTAAATGCTAAACTGAGGGCAGAGCAAGGCGCTTATGCCGCTTGGACCGTTGCTAAGTTACCCGTCTACCTCAAATGAATTCTGTCTTTCCGATGATCTTTACAATCCCCAGTGCGGTTCTGTGAAACATTACTTATTTACTATTTATTTATTTATTTATTTGAGCAATTGTACCGAAACAAATAATACGATACTATACATACCGTTTGGGTGATCCATTCCTGCCGTTTGCAAATGATTAAGCTAATCTCTGAAGTACGGTTCAGCTACGGTTTATATGCTATGTGTATTACCGGCGTGTATTTAACTCTCTAAGCGTTTATTTATTTTATGTTTTAACTTTGTTTTCTGCCACCTTTCAGCTGTAAGAACGAAAAAAAAAAAAAAAAAAACGATTTGCACCCCGAGTGGTTTCACTACAACTCCCAGAGGGCATTGCGGCAGCAGCGCACCTTCTAGCTATTCCCAGATTGTGCGGGGAACGCTGGGATATGTAGTTGAAAAAAACAACAACAAACAAGGCAAAAGATATTGCCACCTGGCGCAGTGAATCTCCGTTGTTTGCCGGTTGACTCTTGTGTAAATAGACCTAAAAGGTGGTTTTGACGTTGTTGTATATAAATGAAAGCTGCTTCCAAAATGTACGTATTGTTATAACCCGAACCTACCTCTGCAAATGGACAACCAAGAAGTGAACTACACAAACCAGCCAACGCTCGACGACCCGCTGCTGTGCAACGCCCTGTAAAATTGCAATACCCTGTAACATATATGCAATCGGGTGGTCTGGCGATTCGTCTTCAGCACTTTCGCCACGGTTTGTTTTGCTGGAATCCCGAAGCCACCCCCTCCTCTAATGTAAAGAGTAGGTTAAGAGCGCGGGTTTGTCTATATTTGCATCATTACGGCACGATGTATTTTACTCATCAAAAACCACTCGATTGCATATAGTAGAAGCAGGGGATGCACAATCTTATGGGATGCAAAGTATTACGCAGCGCCTGGGCGGTTTAACAATTGTAGGGTAAGGCTGAGGGTTAGTCTGTATTCGCCTGGTACAGGCAGAGGAAACTGATTTCCACGAGGGAACGGAATTCTTCGTAACAACGGCCACAGTCCGAGCTGCTAACTCTTTATTGCTATAGAAAGTAGACACACTTTTCATCAGACGCAATTATTATCACGCTGAGGGAACGCGAAGCCGCTGCTCTGCGGCTTGCAGCTTGGTTTCAGGAGACTGTAGGTTTCAGGACGCTGCGCGGCACACCAGGCAGGGAGACTTGGGGGTTTGATACAGCAAACCTCAAACTAGGTCTTCCCGGGTGGGGTCTCCTGGAACCAGCTTCCAAGCTCCTGCAAAATGTGGCTTTGTGTTCCCTGGGCTTAAGACTTGATTAAGGAAGTAGCTGAACTGTTTGAAGAATCAAAGCCCATCAGAGACTATATTTTTGTCACAATAAAGTAGGACTTATCAACTATGAGCACCAGCTGTTCCTTGGTTTCTGACAGATTTCAGTGTAAATCTCCAGTGCTGTTTGAAATGTCTTTGATATATGTTCCTCCCTCCAGTCCTATGCCCCACCCCTTATCCCTCATGCCCCACCCCTTATCCCTCACGCCCCACCCATATCCCCAATGCCCCACCCTCTATCCCCCATGCCCCTCCCACACCGTCTCAATGTTTAAGATGGAATGAAGTTAAGTTTTTCACTGAATGTCGTTAATTCTCCTGTTTATTCTTGAATGTAGCTACACAACCAAAGCAAAGAAAGCTGAATTTTTTTTTTCACTTTAAACTTTAAACGCTGGACTTTTTATAACCAGATAAATGAATAAGTAGAAAAATCCAAATAAAATGACACAATCTGATAAAAAAGACCGTCTGCTCAAATACCTCATGATGTCAAATTGTTTGTTGTGATGTTGCACTAAGAAATAAAAAAATATGTCATTTGGTAAAATAACTGCTGCCTGTGTGGAGTGGATTGAATCATGAGTCTCGTATCGCTGCATACAGCTCGGCCCAAAAGCTTTGCATCACAAAGAATTTTAAGACTGAGACATAATTAAAGAAAATGAAACTCTATGAATGTAATTTAGATCTTTGATTTAACAGCAATCAAAGAAAGTACTACCGCAAAACATCTACCAGAAGGAAGCCATGATAGCGATACAGTATTTGATTTTGAAATGTCACATTTTCGTTAAGTATAAGGAAAAACTTCACAGCGATGGTGTGGAATTCAATATGATAACAAGGGAACATTATTCAGCAGCTTTCACTGGACTCTATGAAGCTGAGGGAGTTCATTCTATATAGAGGGGGTGCAATTCAATATGAGAACAAGGGAACATTATTCAGCAGCTTTCACTGGACTCTATGAAGCTGAGGGAGTTCATTCTATATAGAGGGGGTGCAATTCAATATGTTAACAAGGGAACATTATTCAGCAGCTTTCACTGGACTCTATGAAGCTGAGGGAGTTCATTCTATATAGAGGGGGTGAAATTCAATATGATAACAAGGGAACATTATTCAGCAGCTTTCACTGGACTCTATGAAGCTGAGAGAGTTCATTATATATAGAGGGGGTGCAATTCAATATGATAACAAGGGAACATTATTCAGCAGCTTTCACTGGACTCTATGAAGCAAAATGAATTCATTCTATAGTGCTGCAAAATGTTTGGCCATTGATGTGCATTATTTAGATGGCCTGGATAGCTTATAGAACAATGTCGTTAACACTGCATACTGGAGGTCTGTCCAGGTCTGTGGTTGATTGATGGGACGCCCCTGCACGACACGATACTCTGCTGATCCCACGTGGTTACTTTTTCTTTTTATATTAACGCTGTGTGAACAGATGGCTCTAGTGGCGCGAGCGACTTTCTTCCTTTCAGTGTTACCTCTGTATTTATTTGCCGGCAGGCAGTCGGATTCCTCTTTGTTGTTGGGTGAGAGGAACACACAGGGGGGACAAAGATTTTAACACTGCTTTCTGCAAAGACTGAAGGAAAGGTACTCCCAGAGTCGAGAAACGTAACTGGGTTGGAGTCTTTATTGCATCCCAGACCAAATCTTTCTTCCAGACAATTATTTACTTTGTGTTTTCTACCCACAACGAGACGCTAGCCTGCATAATTAGTTACACCTCAAGCGCGCGTGCACTGGAAGCATGGAGATTATAAAGCAAATTTGTCAGTTCATTTTTGAATATTATTTCAACGTGCTTCATTCATACTGTGCAATGCAATACTGCATACATAGGTTTAGACTGTAGATCTGAAAACTAATAATAGCGACTTAAAAATAAGAATAATAATAATAGTAATAATAGGGAATAATAATAATAATAATAATTATTATTATTATTCGTATCTTATTATTATATATTATTATTATTATTAGTGAATAATAATAATAATAATAAAAATAATTAACTATTACATTCATATTATTAGTAATATTATAGTTATGATTATAATAATTATTATTATTATAGTATTATAATAGTAGCTTGGCCTCAATGAGTCGCCGTACAAAAGACACTTCATCGAACAGGAACAGATTTAAAAGAAATTCGAAAAATCTCTCAGGTAGGTGCCGGCCCTCAATTCTGATCGCTGAAACTGGAGGCAGACAATGCGACACATGCCCACTAGGTGGCTCTCTGTGCCAAATTAAAATTGCATTAGAACGCGAGAAAAGGCACCTGGACCATCTCAAAAGACAGAGAGAGAGAGAGAGAGAGAGGATGATCGAGGCAGGTGTGACATCACGAGGTGATTACATCACAGGGTAGCAGCCGTAGAGAGCGATGCCACATTGATTGCCTTTGTTCCTCGACATCCGGATGTAGCCTTGGTCCCCAAAATGTGTACCCCAGCTGCGAAACAAGATACAAAAAATTAACGATCAGAAAATAAAACGCATTATTTTGACATCAGTGACATTGCTCAGGGTTAGTGTCACAACACACACACACACACACACACACACACACACACACACACACACACACACACACACACACACACACACACACACACAGCGAGTCAGTGGCTGAGCCGGAATTTGAACCTCCTGGTATCAAGCCCCCTTTCTCTAACCCCAAGCCTCCTCATCCATGTGTTTCGAATGGGTTCCTACGGTGATCGCAGCCGTCATTTCCTGTTTGTTATACGGTTTTCAAAGGTATGGTTTTGAAATACACTGTGTATTGTTTTGTCTGTTCAAAAGGTGGTATGTGGTAACACGCCAGGTTTCAGATAGCGTTGCCCACTTTTAGTCATATTAGACTGGCTGTAATGAGATCGCACCTGTTCTTCACAAGCCAGAAGTCTTGTCCATTCAGTGTCCCGTAGCCTACAGTCAGCACTCCGTGGTTGACTATCTGAGTGCAGCTCGGATCATTATACACACCTACAATGAGAAAGATATATCATGGTTACATGGTGCCAGTGAAAACAAGTTATGCATACTTAAAGAGAAAGCAGCGCCCTGGCTCTAAAAAATACAGGGCGTTACACATCGTGTGTAGGTTACTACAATAGTGTTGACTGTTCCGCTTGCCATCGACAAAAGTGACACCTGTGGAACCAGTCCTTAAGAGTTCAAAATTAAGTTAAACATGGAGTTTAACTAAGGATGTCTAATAGTACCAGACCATGTTTCAAATCTTATCATTATCAGAGTTGTCTGTTCCAAACCCACCTTTGCATTTCTGCATCTGAAGTTATTGTACCAAATTAACAACTTCGTAACTCTACTGAGGCTAAAGTCACCTCAAGGTCATAGAAATTGTTTATCGTAGTCCAACACATACATTACTTGTACTGAACTTTCCTTTTAGAGAAGCAGTGACTCTCGCATCTTATAGCAGGCACCTACCCATACTCTGTGCAGAAGAATTGGTCCCCGCGTGGCATCGATGATCACTGGGATAGTTTACGGGTTATTACAGTAATATTCACTGCGGCTTCCTTCGGTCCTCTCTCTGCCCTTTGGGGAGCCGGATGTATGAGGAGCACGTCATGTAAGCCGAACTGTTGGCGGGTCACACATCTGAATAACTGTTGCACCACTTTCGACAACAGTCGTTTCAAATCCTGAGGTTTGCTGTATCAAACCCCCAGTCGTTAAGTTCTACCCTGCCTGGTGTGCTGCGCAGCGTCCTGAAATCTACAGACTGAACTTCTTATAGTTCTACCACAACCGATAATGCAGGGCAGCGGCTTCGCGTTCCCTCGGCTTAAAAGAAAACTTTATCCACAGTAGCTGATCACTAGACTGGCGCTGGCTTCACCTAGAGGAACTTGGTATAATCTAGCCTACTTGTACGTTTTCACTTTTAGAGAAAGCAGTACTGTATGGCAATGCTAGCAGGCACCTACCGCTTCTGTACAGAATGAATTGGGGCCGCGTGGCATCGATGGCCACTGATACGGGTCCCACAGTACCCACGGCTTCCTTCAGGGCCTCCTCGCTGCCTTCTGGGAGCTCAACATATTTGGAACAGCTGGCAGCCTTGTTGGCAGGGTCATAGTGGCACTGGCCTTCCTAAGGGACAAACAGGTTTTTTTTCCCCAGTCGTTATTGAGGGCAGTGGTTTTGTGCTTATTATTATATACAGTGAGGAAGACACTAGCCTGAACCTTTAGCCCACTTGACTGAACTTCTTATAGTTTTACCACAACCGATAATTAAACTTTGGGATTGGCCAGCAAAATAAAAGAAAACTTTATCCACAGTAGCTGATCACTAGATGGCGCTGGCTTCCGTAGAGTTACTTTGTATGATCTAGCCTATGATAAATATATCAGTGGCAGGCAAGCAGAATTGAAGAGCAGCTCCTGAACCCAGACCTCACGGATTGGAAGAGAGTTTGGACTCACTCTGGCAGTGTAGGGGTAGGATGAGTCCGAGTCGATGCCCTGGTTGTCGATGACGTACTGGAAGGCCTCGGTCATGTAGCCCCCATTGCAGCCTAGGTTCCCATACTTCGAGGAGCAGTCCACCAGGTTCTGAGGACTCAGAGACACCAGCTGGCCCGTTTTCAGTTTCAGCTGCCCCTCCAGGGCTCCGGCGGCACTGAACGCCCAACAGGAACCACAGGCCCCCTGGCAAACCCCCCAGAAAACATGTCAGTTTTATTCTGCAGCCAAAGGATAAGGATCTATAAGAAGGCTTGGTGATCCAGTGGTTAAAGGGGCTTGATACCAGGAGGCTCAAATCCCACTGACTCCCTGTGTGTGTGTGACCCTGAGCAAGTCACTGAACCTCCTTGTGCTCCGTCCTTCAGACGAGACGTGAAACATTGGAGAGTCCTGCAGCAGCAGCAGCAGCAGTTGTTGATGATGCAGAGTTCACCCCCCTAGTCTCTGTAAGTCGCTTTGGATAAAAGATTCTGCTAATTGACTCATTAATAAGACCACTTCTGATCTTAAAGACTTCAGTGAAGTCCCTTTGATTTTTCTAGGCTGAAGAGGTTTTGTATTTTGAACCTGCCCTCGGAGCTCATCTCGTTAAGTACTGGATCAGCCCAGTTGCCTTGCCTGGTATTTCACTTCTGTCACGCAGCCTTTGTCCCTCCAGTCGATGGCGTCGGGCACAATGGCACCAGAGGACCGGGTGAAGGTGGCATTGCCTCTCTCGAGGTTAGAGGGCAGCCGGACACCAGTCAACTTGGCTAAAACCTCTTCGCTGGTCTAGACGGAAAGAAATCAAAGAGGTCAGTGGTCAGCATTCGTTATTTCAACAGCAAGACTTACATTAGCAGGGTTGACTTTACAGTTACAAGTTTACCAGACCTCTCTGTGCTTTACAATGCTTCCCTATGCTTTACCAGACCTCTCTGTGCTTTACAATGCTTCCCTATGCTTTACCAGACCTCTCTGTGCTTTACAATGCTTCCCTATGCTTTACCCACCTCTCTGTGCTTTACAATGCTTCGCTATGCTTTACCAGACCTCTCTGTGCTTTACAATGCTTCCCTATGCTTTACCAGACCTCTCTGTGCTTTACAATGCTTCCCTATGCTTTACCAGACCTCTCTGTGCTTTACAATGCTTCCCTATGCTTTACCAGACCTCTCTGTGCTTTACAATGCTTCCCTGTGCTTTACCAGACCTCTCTGTGCTTTACAATGCTTCCCTATGCTTTACCAGACCTCTCTGTGCTTTACAATGCTTCCCTATGCTTTACCAGACCTCTCTGAGCTTTACAATGCTTCCCTATGCTTTACCAGACCTCTCTGTGCTTTACAATGCTTTCGCTGTGCTTTATTAAACTTTGCTGTGCTTTAACTACAGGAATAAGGGAGACAGCAAGGAATGGTTCTTTAGTGTCACACTGAGCACAGTTATTGTCGCAGCTTGCTGTGCTGGAATGTTCCACTGTGCTCTCTGCAGGGGTGAGGGAGTGGAGCCCCTACCATGTCTCCCAGGTGGTTCATGCCCAGGTCGTAGGTGTGCATCCCCAGCGAATGCTCCAGATTGTGAAGGGTGATGAGTTTGAGGTTCTTCTCCCAGGTCACTCTCCTCTCCCCATCCTCCTCCTGTCCAGGGAACAGGCGCAAACACAGCATGACTTTGGCTGTCTTCAGGACAGTGCTGTACTCTCCATGTGCGTGTTACTATCTATAATTACTACCATGTGTAATTATAAAATAACATACACACACAAATTCAGACTTTTGTGTAAGAAAGGTTCTTTAAAACATTTTAGGAATAATTATCTATGTTGGGCACTGGGTTCCTTTTTGCAGGGTGGGAGTGGGAGTGGGAGTGGCAGTGGGAGGGCTGTACCTGGCTGGAGTAGTCTTTGTTGTAGGTTTTCTTCCACAGATCCCAGTGTAGATCCAGCGTGGGGTCAATATGCAGACGAGCTATCGCCGGAGCGCACAGCAGCGTCACTAGCACGCACGCAAGCAGCATCCTGCCAGTACAAACACACAGGGGCATGCAGATCAGTAAGACTGACATATTCAAACATATGCACCCGTCTTAGAAAACTTGACGTTTAAATCTTTGCTTGTGCCTAATTTGAAAACAGAGTTCTGAAAACTCCCTTTTCCCTGGCAACTGGTGATGCTGTTTTCTCATTGGCCCGTTTTCAATGAGATCTTTAATTCTATTGGATAGATCCAACATCGAAGCAGACAACAATTGATTACTTAAACAAAACAGTGGAGTAGTAAGTCCGACCAGAAATAGGGCTTGCTCTAATTCCCACAGGGCACTGTATGAAACCCAGAGCCAATGCTTGCAATGTTCTGCTTTTTCGAGCAGGCTATACAATAAACACAGAATTGGACGAACATTGAAACACCTGTCACACCACTGTCAATCGGGTGCCATCATCAACATTTGAAGAATAATCGAAAACATCATGTCAAAGATATATATATATATATATATATATATATATATATATATAACCATTTGATAATACTTTTGGCTCTATCCTGAGATCCAATTGTGATTAAAAATTGTATTCTAAAGGACAAGGGGGTCGCTATCAATTCAAAATTTTGCCAACAATTAAATATTAACCATGAAAGTTCATCTTTAGCGAGATTCCCATATAGAACAATTAAATATTAACCATATATATATATCATCTTATAGCGAGATTCCCATATAGGGGTAGATTTGCAGAACGTGTCTCTTGCCATCCCTCCCCCGCCCCTGCTGTGCGGCTATGGGCTGAGCCACTGAAGGCTATGTCTATAGCAGTACGTCACTGTGGACCGAGTGATCACGTTTTTGCTGTATCATACAGAAACAGCTTGAGGTTTCTCAGTTGAAGGAAATTGCGTAATGGAACGACCTTAATTATTTTGTTTGCAAAACAAACAAACAAAATCAAAAACTTTTTTTTAAAAAAAAAGAAAAAGATTGACGTATAACTCATTTGCATTTTAAAACGGCAGCTACAGATCGGCGCCTTTCAGTTATAAGGTTCCATCAGATTGTTCATTATTAAAACCCATAATCGGGATTATAAAACGAGGGATCCATGCTTTTAATGATTTTGTTTGTTTTGTGTAACAAAAAAAAAAAAAAAAAAAAAAAAAAAAAAAAAAATGTTCCTGGGTAGTAAGTGTTATTTCCTAATTGCTTATGCCTCAAAAGTATAGAAAATGGCTATTATTCCCCACAAACATTGCTTTTGTGACCAGGACAGTGATATTTCAAAATATCACTATTTCCAATGGGAAAACGGGCAAATGTGTGTCTCTTCGTTCACATAAAGTCAGAAAAAAAAACAACATATGAATCCAAATTAACATGTATTTATACTAAAGTAATACAAAAATGACTACAAAAGATTTAGAAGTGAGTAGTTTTTCGAGATTTACGATTATACTGTATTTACAGTAGTCTTGGTCGCCGCACGTTCTGAACGAGAGACTCTGGTATTATTATTATTATTATTATTATTATTATTATTATTATTATTATTATTATTATTATTATTTATCTTGACAGAAAGTGTTTTCCTTCAGTTAGTTTTAGTTTATTATTACCGGCTTTCCAAAAGCTCTTGAAAACATTCAGACCTGATATTCATTTGCTTTAAAAATAGAGGAACTAAAACTATATAGCCTGCTATAAACTTACAGAAGACCTATCTATCTATCTATCTATCTATCTATCTATCTATCTATCTATCTATCTATCTATCTATCTATCTGTATATATAACAATAAGGAAATTACTTTTTAAAATATTTTTAAACACTGTCAAATAATAATGCTATAAATTTATCTTTGATGTTTACTGTACTGAAATCCCCGCGGGTAACAATATTTTCCAATAGTGACACACCCGGCATACATAATAATCAACCCTAGAACCCATCAATCATACCCCTACGACACTTAACTTTCATTAACACTGTACCTGGAACTCGCAATACAACAAATGCACGCAAACAAAGTAGAGATTATAGCGTACCTTATTCCAGCCTTGACGAGGTAAGGACAGGCACAGGACTTCTCAACAGTGTTTCTAAGATCAGCGCAAGCGTGGTTATGAAGACTCGGCTCGACAGCTTGTTTGTCTTGTAACTCTGAAGCTATTTCCTGCTATTTGAGTTTTGCGAACACAGTGAATAAACTTGTAAGGTCATATGACTTTGCCAGGCTAGCGTGAACTGACAATGGGAAAGTACCGCCGCTTCCTCTTTCGTTTTTGCGTTTCAGATTTGAAAACAGCCCTGTGTACGATTTTGCAACTTCTCTGTAGCTGCTGCTGTCACTCTCGGGCGCTGTTAAAAGGAGTTATCGAACCCACCAAGCCATTCTTTATGGAAAACTATGCAGCGCAACGTTTTATCAAGTTATTGGAGACTAACATAATTGCAAAGGTGTATATATATACTGTATATGTGTGTGTGTGTGTGTGTGTGTGTGTGTGTGTGTGTGTGTGTGTGTGTGGATAAGGAAATAGTAGGTTTTGTTTCAATAACAGTTTTCCAGATGATCCCACACAATGATATTTTTTTAACTGTGCAGTTTGTTTGTTTTAATCGTATTCTCTTCACTGTAGTTCCTTCACGTACTTTCAATGATCATAGAATATTGTTTCAGCCTCTCACTAATCCCTGCAGATTGCATTTCTGATTACATAAACGCTTATTCATGCTGATGAATAAATCAAATGTTTTCAGTTCTTTTTTTTGGTAATATATATATATTGTATCATGTGATTAGACAGCTTGAAATAAGAGCTTCAGTAAGCGATAATACCTCATGATCTCAACCCTAACGCACTGTACAGAAAACCTTTTTGGACGTATTCGAGGTTTATGAGGTTTGGAAATGCAAGGGGCAATATCGATACTATATTGGAAATGCAAATGGAAATATATCGATACTATTATATATATATATATATATATATATATAGATATATAGATAGATATGATAGATAGATAGATAGATAGATAGATAGATAGATAGATAGATAGACAGATAGATAGATAGATAGATAGATAGACAGATAGATAGATAGATAGATAGATAGATAGATAGATAGATAGATAGATAGATAGATAGATAGATAGATAGATAGCATATTCTACAAATATAGTTTTATTAGGTCAACATTAAAGTACATTTACCGCAATTCTACAATATTCATTCTAAAGCGCTCCATCGAATATTCTTAGTTAAAACTGTAATGAAAGCGCAAGCAGGCACGCTTCGTTTCTTAAAGTGAGCGTTTCATTCTCCTGCGGACAGGCGCTGCTCTTCCGTTCTCGCTACCTGCTACAGACGCAGGTATCGTAGGCTAGCTGGGCCGAACTGTCTATAGATCAGTCAGCACTGGCACCACAGTATTTTAGGATTCATCAGTACGCACGTCTATAAAGAGGTATGTGAAAAATACAGCGAGCGAGGGGGTGAGTCTTGGCTGGAGATGCAGTACTGAGTGTCCTGTTGCGATTCAGTGCCTTTTAAACATGTTTTACTGTGGGGGCTGTTCTGCTTTGATAACGTCCCATTGAATCAGTTGATCTCAGTCAGATCAGCTGGTTTAAAATACCCCCCCCCCCCCCCCCCCCCCCCCCCCCCCCCCACTGATTCCAGTGCGGTTTTTTTGCACAATCATTAGCTGTTACCGGCTTTTGTTTGTCTTGCATGATCTTACCATGTATTTACAATATAATCGTAAATCTCGAAAATCTACTCGCTTCTAAATCTTTTTTGTATTACTTTAGTATAAATACATGTTAATTTGGATTCATATGTTGTTTTATTTCTGACTTTATGTGAACGAAAAGACACACATTTGCCCGTTTTCCCATTGGAAATAGTGATATTTTGAAATATCACTGTCCTGGTCACAAAAGCAAAGTTTGTGGGGAATAATAGCCATTTTCTATACTTTTGAGGCATAAGCAATTAGGAAATAACACTTACTACCCAGGAACAAAAATTGTGTTACATATTATTATTATTATTATTATTATTATTATTATTATTATTATTATTATTATTATTATATTATTATTAGTATTATTTATTGTAGAAAGGAAGAGAAGATTGCTGCTGTGTATAACTATCTGCAAAAAAAACAGCCAAATATCCAGAAAACTACAAGGGTAGCATTTTCTGACACATGAATACGACTTGTCAGAAATGACTACTTGCTTTTTTCTATAGAATATACAAGGGTACCAATTTCTGACAAGGTGGCAAATTTCGACATCTATAATTAATGGTGGCAAATATCGTCACCTGTAATTGTCTCAAATTGCTACGAATAGTCAATAAATCAGTCAATAAATAAACAGCAGAAAGATGTTAAAAATGAAATATTTTTATTTTATTGATATTTTAGCACGGATTCACCATTGAAGAAGATCTTAAAACATACACAGTGTTGCAAAGCTAAAGATGAGCATAACATACAAAAAATAGCATTAAATAAAATATTATATATAATATATATATATATATATATATATATATATATATATATATATATATATATATATATATATATTGACGTCAACCCTCAGAAAGAATGCAAAAAGTGTAACAGGTATAAAAAATAAAGAACAAACATAGAGAAAACAGCACCCCCGTATGGCCAGTTTGTGCAATTACATAGAATGCTTTTCTTACTGTACATTGCAACCCATGCATATCAAAGTACCGATCAATTCGACACACTGGGAGAAATCTACAGGCAATCAGCTATCGCCACCTCAACA
>NC_054584.1:1443646-1466734 GCF_017654505.1 Polyodon spathula
ACTGAAGTGTAAAATCAATAACGTTAAACCATTTATCCCGGGGAGCTAGCGTTTTTAGTTTTCTTTGATCAGATAGTTATCAAGCAACATGGGTGGTACAAATATGTTTAATCAAGTTGTTATATGGAAAGTATGTGAGCCTTGAATTGGAGGGCTGAGGCAAGTGTGTTGTGTGTTTCCCGTGCTACTATAGCACAGTCCTATTGCTTACCTCAGATACCAGCATCTCCACCCAGTTTGTCATAATACATTCAAATGTTGTTATGAGATGTAACCAGTTGTACAACTAACTGAAGTTTTAAATGCGCTCCACACGGGGAGTGAAATATTACAGGATTGTGTGCACTGCTCAAAAATAAGTCAGGAAGCTTAAATATAGTGCTGCTCATGAGAAAGCCATCTTCATCTTCAGAATATAACCGGTACATAAGATTATTATGAACACAGAAAGGGTAAATATGCAAGAAGATCTGTACGACAGGAATTTTGCCTACATGGGACGGCCAAAAATGAAACGCTGACCAAGTTGTCTGATGTTTAACTACCACAGGGAGTACAGCATTTGTCTAGTGTCTTATTTTACATGTGTATCAGATCCTGTGTTTGCCTCCAGTTTTCCTAATTTTGAATCTTATTTTCCATCCATTCTTTTAATACAAGCGCCATTTTGAAAGGATGTTTGCCACGTCTCTACATGCTGAAGAATGAACCTGTTTATAGCCGGCGCTCGCATTTAAGCAGGCCAATATAGGATTCAGCAATTAAAAAAAAAAAAACGAACTGATCGGCACACTGCTATTTGAAGAGCGGCGATACAGAAACATTACAAAATCAAAATTATGTGAAGAGACAGTCTCTGATTTAAAGGAGAACAGGCAAAAAAGTTAATATGGTGCAGAAAGTGCTGTATAAGTGCTATGTAGGATTCGGCACACATGGGGGGGGGATAACAGTTCTGTAAATATACCCCCTGTGGTAGATCCAGTAAAGGTGAAACAGCTTCCACGTGAAGTAGTGTATTTGTGGCCGTCACTTGTAAGCCTAATTACCACCTTATAGACCCTTGTCCTTCAGCAATACTCAACGAAACTTGTAAAAGGATTATAAGACTCAATGTTTCTTTCAGTATCACTTGATATACTAGTGAGTGTTAATGGTTGTGGGTAAATATGTAGAAAAAAACCCAACGTAGCTAAACTGGCACTCTAGCTATTGTCAGCATATATAAGGAAGAATGGGCCGGGCTTTCAGAATGGATTATTCTCTTACCCACGTGTCTCGTTTATGACTTTCATCGTTTTAATCTTATTTTTAATAAAAGCTTAGCAAGTTTTGTAGCCACAAGCCCAGCTGCTGAAGACCATGTCAAGTAAGTGCAGGGATTTTTGGCTCATCAGTTTAGACTACAGGTGATAGAATGAGGCGAACGCCCTTGTGGGGTGCTGAACAAAGGCTAGCTGGTCTTCATGGGCTGGGCTTGTAGCCTTGAACCTTGCTGAGCTTTTGTTAAAAACAAAAACAAAACAAATGTCAATATAAAAACAGAAGAGAATTAGAGGTAATTCGGCTCATCTATGCTCATCTGGTTTCTTGTAGCTGCTCAGGTCTTAAAGTAGCTAAATAATTCGGCATCAAAAACATGTCTCCTTCGCTCTGCCCAAAGTCCACTTCATTGCTGTGTCCTTCGGTCCTGGTTTCGGGATTTAAAGTATTGGTTAGGGCTTGTCAATCCCTTTTAAGATTTTTTTTTTTATAATTTTGTTCCATGCTGAATAGATTTGAGTTTGTTCATCTGTGACGCTCATCCCTTTAAGTCCCGGGATATGAGTGGTTGCTGTTTGCTGGACTCTCTCCAGTGCCATATCTTCTTTTTGGTCCTGCGGTGACCAGAATAGGACACAGTAACCAGACAAGAACTGGAATGACACGCAAGTAAAAAATAATAATGCATTCCGAAATCCCTTTCCAGTCTACCTTTTAAAAAGCGTGACGGTAAATCCTGAGCCCTTCATACAAATACCAGGTAGGACTGGGAAAGGTAGCCAGGTAGCACATTGAGCAGTATCTTCAAAGGACTTTAATGGCATTCGCTGAGAACCCGGGTCATTTCTTTCTGCACATTCTCCATATTCTTTCCCCATTCTTCACCCATGGTTTCTTCATCGTCTTCGATAATGGCTGTATAGCCCATGAGAGCGATGAGGCCGATGCAGAAGAGATAGGTAAGTCGAGTGCATAAGGTTTCCATTACTTGGCGGTTTCCGTTGGAATTCTCCATGTAAACTTTCAGGATGGGCTTACTAAAAACCTTGCTCTTTCCGATCACCCCGTCATACAAAGTGTGCAAATTGGAATCTCCTCCGTAGCTCTCAAAGTTTTCTGCGAACTTATCCTTCAGCCGTTCTTTGGAGCCCTGATCAGCCTCAATGACAGCTTTAAAATCCTGAAACTGCTTTTCGATCTTGAAAGCGATCTGGGAGTACTGGTTGTCCAGCGTTACTTTTTGGATCCCTTTCAGGGTTTTTTGGTTTTCTCGGGAGATTTTATCCAAACCCGCATGGATGCTTTTGAACTCCTTCTTCAAAGTCTGGATTTCCTCGTCGTCGATATTGTGCAGGACAATGCGTACGATGGAGCCAGCCAAGCCGAATATCGGATTGATCACTGTAGCTGCTGATGAAATTGTTTCCACGCATTTCAGCGCCATTATCAAGCCGCTCTTGATTTTGTTTTTGTCTTCGGTGATGTCAGCCATGGCTTCTTCGAGGGGAACTCTTTGGAATGAGTTCGTCAGGGCAGCGACTCCAATAAACTCTGAAAATGAAACGGAAGACAGATTGTTAACAGATAAGAGAGAAAAATACGTAGCCCTTTTTAAACACTTTCTTATCCCCTGCTAGGAATATAGTTGTACAGTTTATCACGTTTTTGCATTTATCTGGAGAAACGTTTCTCTGTGAAACCAGGTATTTATAGAAGTTTGTTCTGGCAATGTGGATAATCACACAGTGACTGAAGTTAAAGATATTTGTATATAAAAAAAAGATTATAGCCAAACTCAGTCCAGGAGTGCTTGATAATAGTTTGAAGATTGGTGCAAAACCAAGGCGGTCATTGTGTGACAGACAGACAGGCATAAGGGTCCCGCTGTTTTTAACAAGGATTTACGTGCATTCTGGTTTCAAGAGCATGTGTGTCACTCCACAGTGACGTCATTCCTGTTTTAATCTGTGCTGGGATCACACTTTGGATCATGGTTTAGCAAACACTTGATCTCACTTGCGTCTGTCTGTCCATCTGCGTGTTTGCATGAACGTGGTTAGCTGCTTATCAGATTGTCATGTTATCAAATTGGTAATTATTGATCTTTACTGTTCTGTGCATAATATTAACACGCGTAAACCTTTTCATCATTCTGATAGCTGCCACTGAATTCTCAGCTGTGCTGCAGGATGGATGTTACTGACACACGTTACAGGTTCACTCAACTCCAGTGGAGTCAGATCCAAGCACACTTAGAAAGACCCTGATCGTTTTAGTTACTCTTCTCAAAAACGTAGGCGAGGGATTAGTATCCCTTCATCAAAATATATAAACAATAGAGTCATCGGCTTGCACTGCTGAACCAGAACACATCCGCCCCGCCCAGAACACGGAGGAGCACAGCCTGAGTCTGTTGTCTTTAACCTGAAGATCCTGCCTTGAGATACAAAACAGGTTGCCTAGATTTTATTCTCAGATTTAAGAGCTTAAGTGTCTGTGATCAGATTGTTACCAGTACAGTGTGTTTGTAGGATGGGGATTCCTTGTACAACAGGATAAAGAGACAAAACACGCTAATGTTTTTGAAATGTCTTACTAAGACTTCACATTCAAATCACAGCTGTCTAAACACTAGAGCAAACGCAGAAACAAAGAAGCCTTTAAATTTTTTTTGAACTGTTCCCTTAATATTTTTAATATTGTTCAGAGTGGTTCTTGCAATTACTCAAACACTGTGTGTTTTTTTTTTTGATAAGTCTGAGATCAGGAGATGCTCCTGAGTTATAGTTGCCTGCCATAGAGAATCAGGAATGTGTGTTGCCGCTTTTAACCCACTCAGACCCCTTACTTCTGCTGGAATAGTTAAACTGATAAGCAGCAGTGACTAGAAATGGGTTTATGTACAAAAAGCCATGTGGCAGAATATAAGGGGAAAGTAAAATGTGAAAACTATCGGTGTGATTGATATAGCCAGTGTTTAAAACAATGTAAGCCACCAGCTTCAAGCCTACAAACGACTGCAGTTTTCTGTTGACTTAATAAGTGCAAACAGAAAGCTTTCGACATGCCTGAATAGAGGGTTCAAATAAGTTAGAAACGCCGCCCCCTTAGCAAAGATCATTAAAGGCAAACAGAGGAAGCACCGTGAACCTTCACAGCACTGTAGTTATCCCACGAATGAGGACAGTGAATAACGCGGGAAGGTTGTTTATCCTCATGAATGAAATAACCACAGCACTATAATAATAATAATAATAATAATAATAACAATAATAATATTTTCATAGTGGATCACCATCACAGAGCGCTTTACAAGATACGAGATATGAGCGTTCTGTATTCTCTTTACAAGTAGAATATATGGAAACATGTGCATAGTAAAACCTGTATTTAACAGCAGAGTGACCTACTGCACAAAACCCAGTGCTGTTAAGATGTTGTTTTTGCTTTCAACCAGGTTTTAGAAACTGTAGCCAGTTATGCACAGACTAGTTGTCACTGTCAGTTTTCAATGACAGGAACTAAAGCTTAACAATACAATGAAAGCCACTTATTTTCGGAGCTGTAAAAGCTGGCTTTCTTGCTTTTATATTTGTAAGGACAGTTAGGTCAAATTTCTATTTGTTTTAAATCTTGCTTGGTAATTTTCAACTCCCATATTGTTCAATACTGTTACAAAACGTCAAGACGTTTGTTACAAGCCATGTGCTACAAAACCAATTCTTCTCACATTAGTATCACGGACCACAAAACAGTATTGTGAAATATCTAAACAAAGTCACATACGTGTTGTGCACAGGGAGGGGAATGCTGGCTGCTGGTCTCTGCAGCAGCACACTGAAACTGCCAAATCCTTCCCAAGGCTTTGGGGCCTGTTATTTATATCATATTTTTTTTAGACAGCAGCAAGCTTTTGTATTAAATGTTTTTTTGTCAAAACACTGATACTGTTAAATAAATGTGTCTGAGCACCCAAACATGCTTGCTGAAGGTGTTTATTTAGTATCTAGTACGTAAGTAAAATGTATATATCTGTGTCCAGGACCAGAGGCCTACAGGGTATTCCGGTCTAAAAACATTCTGGTTTATAAAAATCCAAGTCATGGTTGGCTTGCACTGTATTTTGGGAGAATTTCCTAGAATGACGTATGAAGTTTTTGATTTTGATTTGGTTTTTGTATCATTTAGCATCTCCGTGGAGCTTGTATGCTTTTGTAAATCTGCCACCAATTCAGCTGCTCTTGGTAAATTGGATTTGTTTTTGTAGAGCAGTGCAGTATGAGAAAATGTAAGCTTTTGAGAAATCCACATTCGAACTGGAAGGTAAATCTGAATTACTAGTAGTAAGGACTACCCTTACAAAAAAATGAAAGCCTGGCAGACCATGCTGTTGGCATGCATACATGCCAATAGTTCCTGTATGGTCGGAGGAGCCCTGATTTCCTGGGAAATGTTCCCGGGTGCTAGATCCCGATGCATAGGAAGATGCAAACTGTCCGGTTTTAAGGGAAGTTGTACAGCGTCCAGTCAGAACCACTGACCCGACAGCAGAAGGCTGGTTCTTGCGAATCTTGCTCATTGCCGTTTGGGTATTTTCATTCTCGCTGAGCCAGTCCTTTCAGTGCTCCACTGTGCAAACGTTTTGTTTTTACTATCGGTCCGTTAAGAGAACCACACTGAAATGTATTCTGCATTGTTTTGCCACTTACTGCTTAACAGGATATGATTTACTGAGCATCTATATTTAAAAAAAAATATATATATATGCACAACTATCCTTAGATGTTATTTTAATCCCAGTTTATAATCCAGAAAGAACCCAAGATGAATTATTAACAGTCCACAGCTTTGCCAGCAATGGCAACACCATGACTTTATAGATTTGGGGTTTATACACGTTTTTATTTTGGTGGAATATCAGTTCCTGAACACACAGTAACATCAGTTTACCTTATTTGTCTCTGCAGGGGTCCTCTTGAATGCAGAGAAAGAAGTCCCACTCAAAGGCCTCTGCGATGTTCTTCAGGAGATTGGAGACCAAACTTCACCTGGAAAAGGACAGTGAGACAAGGTACTGTCAATACAGATAACACCGGAGTGTGCTGTGTAAACAGCCCTGTGAGGGGAACTTGTTTGAGTTTACAGCAAAAAAGCATTTCAGCTTCCCACCGGCAACGACGCCCGTCGCGCTGACCAAAGACTGACGCATGCTTTCATAACGTCCAGACTGGATCGTTGCAATGTTCTTTCTGGTATTCCCAGATCTGCTGCCCAGGTTTTAACAAGAAGTAGAAGACATGACCACATCACATCAGTATTGCCAGCCCTGCACTGGCTTCCTGTAAGCTTCAGGGTTGATTTTAAGGTCATGCTTATTACTTACAAAGCATTAAACGGTTTGGCTCCTTCATATGTAAATGCTATTTTAATGCCATCTATACCTAGACAACCACCGCGATCCCGGGACAGAGGATCGCTTACTGTCCCTAAGGTATCAAAAAAGAACCCAGGTTGTAGAGCATTTGGCTCTGGGACCCCCGAATTGTGGAATTGGCTGCCTGTTCCCGTAAGGGAGGCACCACCTGTTGCAGTTTTTAAAACACGACTGAAGACACACTTTAATAATCTATCGTTCATATCTTAATGTTAAGTAATATTAAGTACCTGTGAAGCACCTTGTGATAATTTATTGTGAAGGGCGCTACAGCAATTTTGATTGATTGATTGATAAAGTAGTGCCAGGTGTCATGTTTTAAAGAAAGTACATGTTTGTTATATAACTAAGAGTAATGTAGCTCATGTCCTAATTTTGTAAGTATTTTATATGGTAGGTTTATCTTGTGGTATCTTGTGAGTTTTTAGATTTGTTTAGAGAACTAAAATAAATCTCCTTTCATTTGGAGTGTAAACCTGGCTTGTACAGGGCAAGAGGGAGTGCTGGAGACTCTGCAGGTAAGAACTGAGCAAGGGCTATCTGTTGCTAGGCAACCTGAAAGGAAACTGAGAACAGGAAGTCAGTACGTCTCCAAGAAGCAGATCAGGAAGAGACTCCTCAAGAATGTTAGAACACAGGAAGGAATCCTAAAAAAAAAAAAAAAGTAATAATAATATAGTGGCTAGTGTTATAGAACAGAATGTCCCTTTTGTTGTGTAGAGACCAGGCCTATTTTCTGAAAACAATTTCAACAGTGTAGAGCTAGCAAAATGCTCCTCAGAACAGTAAACGGTGTGTAACGATAAATCCTATGCTTTCTTCATGATATATTGTATCTAGGGTCGCCAGCTATCCAGGTTTGACCCAGACAGCCAGGGAATTGGCATCTGTGTCTAGGAGACGAGAAACACCAACCTTCCTTTAAGTATTTTCTTTGACTGACATTAGTTGCTTAATCAATTTTCATTGTCTTATTAGAAATGTACTGTTTATGGCTAATCTGTACATTCTACTTTGTCCCCAGTGTTTGAGAAATACTGAGACATATCCACGTGACGTAAACAATCCAGGACAGGACTGAGCTGATGTGTGATTCAGGACTCGTGGGATCCTTCACTCTCAACTTGAAAATCCAAGTTTTTTAAGACTATTAAGAAATAAATTTTGTAGTGGCATTAATGTGTCAAAATACAACAAATATATGCCCAGCCTGGACACTATAATGTCCGTGTTTATGACTAAAAACACACTCCCGATAATGGCAGTAATGTATTATAATGTTTATACCAATGTACTTTAAAATGCAATTCTTTAGAAATTGCATATAGCATTGTTTAATAAAAGCACACAGGAGTCCGTGAATGAAGACCATAACTATAGAAATAGAATATTAGAGATAAAACTATGGTTTTTGGCAGTTGCAAAATGTCTTCTGTTTTATTGCAGAACTGATGATGGTTCTTCACAATTACTGGCATTTCCAGCACAGTGCAGCAGCATGGAGTCGTTTAGATGATGCTTCTGAATTGCAACCTGCTGCAGCAACCAGCAATGATGATACTGCCTCGGCATCTCTCTTAAGCAATCTGCCCGATTGCTGGAATCAAAATCAGTACAGGTATTTCAAATCAACATGTACATTTGCAGTTGTTGACAAGAAGAAACTGGGATGCGCACTATGCAAATACATAGCATCACTTGGTGATCAGAGAACGAGCACCATGAGGTACGCTCTATCAAAGGAATGCTGGAATGTGAAATCAGTGCGTGTGGGGAAAGTGAAGAGAAACCACAAACTTCCTTCACACTCCGCACACTGTCAATACAGGCTTCCTGTGACACTCAAAACACTGTCAATACAGGCTTCCTGTGCATCACTCAGCACACTGTCAATACAGGCTTCCTGTGCCACTCAGCACACTGTCAATACAGGCTTCCTGTGCCACTCAGCACACTGTCAATACAGGCTTCCTGTGCATCACTCAGCACACTGTCAATACAGGCTTCCTGTGCCACTCAGCACACTGTCAATACAGGCTTCCTGTGCATCACTCAGCACACTGTCAATACAGGCTTCCTGTGCATCACTCAGCACACTGTCAATACAGGCTTCCTGTGCATCACTCAGCACACTGTCAATACAGGCTTCCTGTGCCACTCAGCACACTGTCAATACAGGCTTCCTGTGCATCACTCAGCACACTGTCAATACAGGCTTCCTGTGCCACTCAGCACACTGTCAATACAGGCTTCCTGTGCATCACTCAGCACACTGTCAATACAGGCTTCCTGTGCCACTCAGCACACTGTCAATACAGGCTTCCTGTGCATCACTCAGCACACTGTCAATACAGGCTTCCTGTGCCACTCAGCACACTGTCAATACAGGCTTCCTGTGACACTCAACACACTGTCAATACAGGCTTCCTGTGCCACTCTGCACACTGTCAATACAGGCTTCCTGTGACACTCAACACACTGTCAATACAGGCTTCCTGTGCATCACTCAGCACACTGTCAATACAGGCTTCCTGTGCCACTCTGCACACTGTCAATACAGGCTTCCTGTGCCACTCAGCACACTGTCAATACAGGCTTCCTGTGCATCACTCAGCACACTGTCAATACAGGCTTCCTGTGCCACTCAGCACACTGTCAATACAGGCTTCCTGTGCATCACTCAGCACACTGTCAATACAGGCTTCCTGTGCATCACTCAGCACACTGTCAATACAGGCTTCCTGTGCACCACTCAGCACACTGTCAATACAGGCTTCCTGTGCCTCCCAGCACACTGTCAATACAGGCTTCCTGTGCATCACTCAGCACACTGTCAATACAGGCTTCCTGTGCACCACTCAGCACACTGTCAATACAGGCTTCCTGTGCCTCCCAGCACACTGTCAATACAGGCTTCCTGTGCCACTCTGCACACTGTCAATACAGGGCCAGTGGTAAGCCACACTATTTTGAACTGCTCTCTTATTCCACCTTCTTGCCTGTACATTTAACATCAAAGCACTCACACCCAGGAGCTGCGATCCTGGCTGCCCTGCGGGCTGAAGGATGTTTGTAAAGAAACAGGTTTCCTTTGAGATTTCTTTTATTTATTTTCTGTTATTTTATCTGAGATCACAAATACAGCTATGACCTAAAATTTTGTAATCTCAGGATTGAGAATATAATAAAGCACAGTGAAAGCATGATAAAGCATAGGGAAGCATTGTAAAGCACAGTGAGGTCTGGTAAAGCATAGGGAAGCATTGTAAAGCACAGAGAGGTGTGGTAAAGCATAGGGAAGCATTGTAAAGCACAGAGAGGTATGGTAAAGCATAGGGAAGCATTGTAAAGCACAGAGAGGTGTGGTAAAGCATAGGGAAGCATTGTAAAGCACAGAGAGGTCTGGTAAAGCATAGGGAAGCATTGTAAAGCACAGAGAGGTTTGGTAAAGCATAGGTATGCTTGTAAGGAATAGCGAGGTATGGTAAAGTATGTTATTAAACATGGGCAACCAGGATAAACTATGGCAAATCCATAGGAAAAGCATGGGGGCAAACTGCAAAAATACCATTGTAAACCTTTACAAGGGTACTGCATACCATTTAAACAAAACTGTGATGCTCACTAAATATATATACAAGACATTTTGACTTAGATATTGGACTATTTCAAAAAGAGTAATTTAGTGCTGATTTTATTTTCTTACAAAGCAACTGTGTCTTAAGATTGCACTTCTGTACCCCAGCCTGTCTGAAGGGACGAGCGTTACAATAGAACCAGATCATTGGGCATCTTTCACTTGCCAGCTTCTCAGTCTCCACCTAATTTGAATACTCCAAACCCATGCATATGTCACAGAGGTGTGTGTGTGTGTGTGAAAACACCACCTTGTTTTTCCTTATTAAGCATTCCCTGCTAATATTCCACATGCTTCTACTTGATTTATACTCTTACCTTTGTGTTCGTTTTGAAGTTTTGGATGAGACCATTTGAGATGCTGACTTCATATTTTCAATATTACAGGAAACCCCAGATAAAATCCTGCTTCTAACTTTGACCTGTGACCTACTGTGATTTTCCTAATCATGTGCTATTACAATTTTCAAATTCTACACATTTTAAAGCTGTTCAGAATATTGTCGGGTGCTGGGTTTACAAAGTCTGACCATGATACAAAAAATGAATAATAACATTTTTTGATGTCTTATTAAATAATTAAATAATGGGGAATACTGGCACTGATCTGTAATGGTAACCCTGTTGCAGTTTCACTATGACTTGTACAGTCAAAAACAACATGTATTGCAGGATAATATTAAAATAATTCATTTAACAACACAGTCTCAATACTAAACTCCCAATACTAAGCATCTAGACCCAGCGTTCTTCCATTTCTGTCCAACTGACTTTTCCGTTGCCTCCTGTTTCCTTGTTTATAATTAGCCCCACTCCCTCCTTGCCTCTCTCCCTTTCGCTTTGGGTAAATACACCTCATTTCACCTGCCAAAACCTGTCTCGGATAACCTGTTCCCACCTCGGCCCGAGCCCTAGAGTACTCACCCTGTGTTTGGAAAGACAGGCTCCACTCTTTATACTTCTCTCTTTCTCTCTGTCTGGCTCACTAAATATCCATCTCTTCTTCTTCCCAGCAACCCTTGCTTGGGACACTCCCATGTAGGTTAAAAGAGACGGGGGTGGCCTTTAGCGGACTGTACCATTGTTCAGTAGCCCCAGCTGTTCAAGTCCATACATGCACAAGCTGACACAGTCTATCAGTACGCCCCCCCCCCCCAAGGGAATTCCAGTCACTAAAGGAACACAGAAAGCCTCATTGATTAGTGGCAAAAGGAATGTAAAAATGATTTACTACAACGTTGGACAGGTGCAGTCCTGCTGTTCAAATAGTCATGTGATGTTCGTTTTGGTTGTGGTTTGAACAGTAGCTTGGTTGGACGGTTGGAGATGGTCCGTGGTGTGCTGGGTCTAGTCTGTCATTGAGGAGACTGCTGTGCTCACCCATAGTATTGGGGAGAAACTGGCTGAAATTCCAACAACAGACACTTTTATCAAGTTTGACGAAAGATAAAATATCAATATATGGGTAAATGTTTTCACACTACACAATATCTCAAAGTTTGGGCACCAACAAGGTTGTTGTGATGAAGGTATTTTTCGTCGTTGGTTTACATGTTTTTCCAAATGAACACAAATACGTTTTTCTTGTATTAACATTTTTATTTAAAAAAAAAATGTTTCTTTTGAATGTGTTATTGGAATGATCCTTGTTTCGGAGTTCCAGTCATTCACGGGGTTGAAGTTCCATGACTTTGTTTTGAGTGGATTATTCTAGAACAAGGCCATATTATTAGTACCGTGTTATAGTAGAAATATCCCTGGGGAGTAAAATAATCAATCTTAATTTTATATAGCGCCTTTCATAGTGGACCACCTTCACAAAATGCTTAATAAACCTGGCGTTGCATCAACTATTAAAGGAAGGAGAGTTCAACCCTGTTTTGTACAGTGCAACGGGTTAGGGTTATATATTGTGCATTATGCAAGGACTTCCTGTGCAGATTTTTGGTAGTCATTTCTAAATGATTTTGTATGAAGAAATACAAACTTGTCTCAACGGCTGTGGTACTCCAAACATGGTCCACTTACTACCAATGTGGAATGGGTAGGAGGAGCAGTCGTTCTGTATTTTACCCAAAACAAGGAGTTGTCCTTGACCGTCTTTAGCCAGAACTCTGTACTAGCCAATACGGAAATCCACAGTTGGATCAGTGGTTTTGGGACTGAGGCTATTTTGATGTCAAACTCAATTGGAACAAAGTTCGTACCTACAGTAGCTGTTAAATTCTCCAAATTGGATCATTGGTTCTACTCCAGTCGTGAGAACACAAGTTTTTAACAAAGTAATCCATTAAATGATCATTTTGCCTTATGCTTCATACAAGTATCCCGCCAGGACCATCACATGCAGTGTCATACTGTACATATTGTGAGCTGTGCGTATCGTTAGACCCTTACAGTCACTGTACGATTCGTTTAGCTGTGTGAGCACCTAACTGAGTTACTGAGTACAAAGAGAGGACGGGCAGAAAGCTTCGCTTCGTGGTTTTACAGTGGCTGCAGATAATATTAAAATAACTCGGAATTAAAAACTTACAAACTCACGAACTTCAAAAACTGAAAGGGAGGTGATGCTTGGCTTTTGGGAAGTCTGGGGTTTTTTTTGACAGTTGTTTCGAATCTCCCAGTCAAATCCGTTTTGAAATGGGGGGGAAAAACTAAAAACGTTTTTTCTGCTTGGCATCTTCATAGTTTTATCTACACTAATTCATGGTTTACAGTAACATAACACACAGAATACTGGCACGGCTGCTTGAAAGTGGAGGAATGTGAGATCCTTAAACTGATATTTTCTACTGTGTTGTGAAGGCAATTTTTACAGTATTTTGTTCCTATTTTGCTGTAATAAGTGTGCTATGCTGGAAAACATTACCTTGTGAAACAGTATAGGAGTAATGTGTCTCAAATGTATACTTTTGAAACGCACATGTAACATAGTACAGGTTTTTCCAAGAGCCCGGTGAGCTCAAAGCAGAAAGCTAAGTGAGGACCTGAGTGGACGTTCTACATTCTGGAGAAGCACGGGTTCAAATAAGAAATGCTCTTGCACGTTCATGCACTGGTGTTTGGCACGCCTGGATCTGCAGTTCAAGGTTCGACTCCTTGCAGTGTAAGTTTAATGCAAGATATATTTTTTTTTTCTTGAAATGCGCCATTCCTGCCATCAAAGTGAAGTGGTGTCCTTCTGTGGCAGCCAGGTGTGTTACAATTCAAGAAGGCTATTTGTGCACTTCATGTAGTTAATGGTTAACTATGAGCTGCTTAGTAGATCATTCACTGAACATTGTGTCACTTGGCATTTACTTATTATTGCTAATTAACTCTCACATGTGCAGTTTTTGTAGATATGCATGTTCTGGCAACCCTTTGAGACACATCAGGTTAAAGAAAGTCTTCCACTCAAAGCCTGTTACTGTTTCACGTCCTAGGTCACGGAAGTAGTGTCTTCAGGGTCACCGGCTGTGTCAATCAACAGGGGAAGCTGCTGATTGGTTGATGACAGGAAAGAAGGCACTGAAGGGGTGGGGGACAGTTTTGCCCTCCAGGTGACCAAGAAAGAGCTACGCTATTTTAAAGCATGGCTTCGTTAAAAAAAGTGGAGTGGCAGATACCGGGTTTTAGAATGAAAATACATCTTTGATTTGTGTTTCTTTCGATACTGCACATTTGGAACCTATGTAGCGCACGAAAACATGCAACTGGAAAGGTTTATGGATTTGTTTTGTTATGTTGTGGCAGAGTGGTTTGTAGAGCGCAGGTGTAGAGGAGATGCAGAGCTCCAACAGTAACACACAGACAGAGTTCACAGTGCAATCACTTATTTTTATTTTTCCCAGTTTTGCACCATTCAGTAATAGCGCTGGCAGCTGCACAGCGATGTGTAGTTTGCACAGCGAAATAAAACTGGGGTTCAGTCCTGAAATAATGATAAACAAAGGCAATGTCCCGGCAAGGCTCCATGTCCTTTCATAGTGCTCCCATGCTGGTGGTGAATACACAGTGATCTGGTGACTTTGTGCATTAGTTGTAATCCGGGTTTTAATGCTGGCTTTAGGCGTCTAATAATAGACAGTTACAAACAAAATACAGCACTCATGGTTATCTTATCTCTGTAATCCTTTTACAGGTCTGTCCGTAACCACAACAAAAGAACAGATCGCTCGGCCACACAGCCTGATACACATTCAGTCTCTGTAGTAATCTAGTAAGCTTAGGAATGAGCTGAGTGCTGTAACCAAAGTAGGAAGTGGAAGATGTTGTAATGTTTTGACCTTTTGTTAACCCTAAGAATGTGGGCCTTTTTAGGGTGAACCCTTTAAGTCGTTTTGTTATAAGAATTTGAGAAGTTTACGGAGTTCAGTGGTTAATCACGAGAGGCCATGCAGTTCCGCTTTCTTAATAGCAAGGACAGCATGACAGTCTCAATCGCAAAATCACGTTTCCTCCTTGCTCCCCCTTTTTACTCAGATAACTTTCTTGTACATTTTAACCCTTCACCAACTTACACAATTCTAATGACACGGGTAACACCATGTGATGACATTCACCTTGCTCACCCACAGTGCACACACAAGACAATCTTTTACCATAAGAGACAGGGTCAACAGGACAGGTTAATTTATAATAGATTTAAGAGTATTTACCATGAACATTTAGCAGACTGTTGATTTGTATTTTTTAAATGTTTCCAGATGAAGTTCGACCTCTAATAACACTTTAGAACATTTTATTCTCAGCGATTGAGAGACAAAAATCAGATAATCAATGAATAGCCCACATGTCATTATGATAACCAGTTGCTATTTTCCAGTAGATTAAACTGACAGTTCCTCTTTTCAAGAATGCATGAAACACTTGTTTTATGTACCCAAAGGGAGACCCCAATAAGGAGTTTTATGTATGTGTTTTTATCCTGTTAATTATTTTACCATGGGCACGGTCTCAAGAGATTGGGACCTTAATTTCAGTCAGGTTCAAGTCATCAGCACCCCTTGATTAGTTCCCTTATATAACTGGAACTAAAAGAACAGAGAAGGAGAATGCATTGGAATAGGACCGCAGACGTTTTGGGACACTGAAGGAAGCTAAGCAGCACTGGAGCCAAAACAACCGATACATTGAAGAGAAGCAGAAGGAAATAAACCAGCTCTGCGGAATGCATTGAAGACTCTGCGTCACAGAAAAGAAAGTTAAATATAAGAAAATGAATGCCTCCATTTTTCAGTTCTGAATGCCCCTTTACCTAATCTCCATTTGTGACCACTGGTGTTTCTTTTTTTAGGTCAAAAAGGTCCCCTGGGTCGACATTATCAATACCTTTCAGGATTGTGAATGCTTGAATCAGATTGCCAGGTAGTCTTCTTTGTTCAAGACTGAATAGATTCAATTCCTGTAGCCTGTCTGCATATGACATGCCTTTTAAACCCAGAATGGTTCTGGTGGCGCTTTCTAGAGCAGCAATATCCTTTTTGTAGTGAGTTGACCAGAACTGAACACAGTATTCTAGATGACGTCTTACTAATGAATTGTAAAGTTTTAACATTACTTCCCTTGATTTAAATTCAACACTTTTCACTATATATCCGAGCATCTTGTTGGCCTTTTTTTTTTACAGCTTCCCCACATTGTCTAGATGAAATTTCTGAGTCAACATAAACTCCTAGATCTTTTTCATAAACTATAAATAAACATAA
Organism: Polyodon spathula; assembly: GCF_017654505.1. Taxonomy (NCBI): domain Eukaryota; kingdom Metazoa; phylum Chordata; class Actinopteri; order Acipenseriformes; family Polyodontidae; genus Polyodon; species Polyodon spathula. The sequence continues at coordinate 1,459,673 of NC_054584.1, forward strand.
ATCTGTGCAGGTAGACCATCTGCTGTTGTCATGGTTTGTAAGTGTAGATGAGTACTGTAGTGTTTTTACTTTCACAGGCTGCACATATGTGTTGCAAGGAGGGTTTTGTGCAGCTCTGAATAGGCATGTGGAGCTGTCCTAATCTGAATGAGTGTGTGGAGCTGTCCTATTCTGAATGAGAGTGTGGAGCTGTCCTATTCTGAATGAGAGTGTGGAGCTGTCCTGTTCTGAATGGGAATGTGGAGCTGTCCTGTTCTGAATGGGAGTGTGGAGCTGTCCTGTTCTGAATGGGAGTGTGGAGCTGTCCTGTTCTGAATGGGAGTGTGGAGCTGTCCTGTTCTGAATGGGAGTGTGGAGCTGTCCTATTCTGAATGGGAGTGTGGACCTGTCCTATTCTGCCTTTTGCACTTGCAGGTTTGTGTTCTCAAGTAATCACTGCTACCCATTTGTGAACAGATGCACTCACTACATAGCCACATCTACATATGAGTGAGGACTGTAAATGCGTTCAGAATTGTGTACAACCCACAGTCCTATGAATTGTTTTGCTGCACAGCATCGGAAAATAAGAACCCATTCCTCTCCTCTTTATTGAAAGTTGCATTGGCTATCTGATAGCAGGCAGCTATGATAAATAACAAAACTTCACCATGTGGGTACGTGCTTGGTTTTTTTAATTTAGAAAACTATATGTGTGTGTGTGTGTGTGTGTGTGTGTAAACCTGTCTAACGTCTCAATACTGTCTGCTAAAGTGAGAAAAAAAAAAATCTGTCGAGTTGATGACAAAAGGTCCCATAATACCTAAAAAGAAACTTTAAAAAGTATTCTTAAAAAGATTTGAAAGAGGTTACAAGAAAATGACTTGCATTAAAACTGCACCAAAAAAAAAAAAAAAAAAAAAACAGCCCAAAACCCTTTCCATCAAAACTGCTTGTGTTAATATTCTGCTTTGCAACATAAACATTTAACAACATCAGAAGAAGAATGTTTGGCTTTTTAATCTAGAGCTACACAGCCCAACAATGCCTGAGAAAATAACTTTGAAAATGTAAGTGGAGACTCACACTTTATTGTGGATTAATAAAGAAACCAAAAAAAGTATTGTCATGTATTTTTAATGAAAAAATAAATGCACATGTTTCATATTTGTCTTTGTATTACATTATTTTTCTTTATGTTTACTTCCTGCAACATGTCATTTTCTACAATAATCTATCTATTCAAAGTGTCCCTTTATTGTAAGAAACGGTATTAGGGGTTTTAAGATTTCCGTTAAGGATTTTCAGATACAAGCTGTCGTTCCTTATTCATCTTTCCCCCCCCCCATTGTATTCAATGGGAAATCTTTTCTCCTTTGTAGTTAATGGGCATTTTGTTTTGCCATTCGTTTTAGTCTGCCCCCATCTCTCGTGTGCGTTAAGGGAATCAATGCAAACATTAAATACATAATTACATGTAACCATCCACTGAGATAAAGAAGCAGTGACACGTACTGCAGAGCGCGAGTTACAGCTGCTGTAAACTCGGATGGCTGCAATTAGGTAAGTAAAACTACATTGTCATTCTAAACTCTCACACAGGCGCTGTAAGTAAGCACCCTTTTGAATGCAATGTGTGTTTAACTGATGGTACATTCTTATGATGCATGCTATATAAACTATTACAATAGCTGCCACTTGATTACCATAAAACAACACACCCACTGGCAGCACGTGGAAGTTTGTGGCAAGAGAGGGCAGGGGCCAAGGGATTCTATTCATTCCATGCTACTTCTCTTTTTGTTCTGACCACAGTCCCACGCACACGCTCCAGCGCAATTCTACCCCCTCCTCACAGGCACAGGAGTGAAGAGGTTAGGGGGGGGGAAGAAATAATTAGAGATTTATTAAGTAAGCGTTTGTGTTTGATGTAAAGAATGCATTCTAATTTGACACTACCGTAGCTATCCTTTACAATGGATATGGCAGCGCCATAATTCAGATTTAATCCAGGCCTGGGAGCAGTGATGTCACTAACAACATTTTTGGAGAAGATTAGAACATGTGTTTCTTCAAATCTGCCCGTAGGAGAACCACGAAGCAAACAAAAGCTAGATTTGTGGAATTATTTCAATCCCTTTAAAATTGTAACTTTGCTGACCATTTCAATGTCTTCCTAACCTAACCCAATCTGTTGCCTTGTTACATAAGGAACTGCATGTAGTTACTTGGCATGTGCAGAAGACGGTGAACTCTCTCCACAAGACAGAAAAATGTCCTGCTTAGATTTTTAAAGTGATTGCAGCTAACACAATAATTCCCTACTTTTCCCATGCCATGCACATCCCTTCGCTAGTATTGGGATACATACACAGAGTGCCAAGGGTATGGAATGGGTTACCTGGCCATGTTGCTGATGCTGAATCACTGGGAATCGCTGGGATCCTCGAAGACCCGACTTGGCAAAGTTTTGAGATTGACCATCTGTACTAGGAGCCAGAAGAGCATTCTTGGGTCACGTGGTCTCTTGTTCGTAAGGTTTATCTGTTACTTGCATTCTTCAATCAATCATTATTTTATATAGCGCCTTTCATAGTGGACCACCATCACAAAGCGCTTTATAAGATGCAGTAAATACAAGAAAGTCAATAATACTTCAAATACAGAGAAATGCATAATGCATGATACACAAAAAAACATAATACATTAAATACAGAGGAAAGTGCATAATACTTGATAGCAGCATAGTACATGAAATAGTAGCAGCAACACAGCAGCTAATAGCAGATATCAGGCTTAAAGAGCATGGAGAGCAAAAGAGAACAGGTGGGTCTTGAGAGTTGAGCATCACGCACAAAAAGCTGGGATAGAGTTCCAGAGAGTCGGAGCCACGAAGCTAAAAGAGAGTTCTCCAAGCGTGGTGCGCTTTTGCTTGGGGATAACAAGCAGGTCAGAGTCAGAGGACCTCAGCTTGCGGGCCGGGACATCGCGAGTCAGCAGGTAGAGGAGGTACTCGGGACCTGTGTGATGAAGGGCATTGTAGGAGAGCAGGAGAGTTTTGTCGTGGTGACCTGCTGTTCATGATTCTGACAGCGTTTGGGGGATGAATGCCTCTGTGCAGGGCGAAAGCCCTAAAATGTAAATAGCGTGTGTGGGAATAGAAGGCTGGCACGCATGCAGTTAATTCTGTCCCTGCCAGCATCACAGGAGTGGCCATTCTCCAGTTGGGTAACTGAGTGCTAATTGGAGAATGACTGCCGCCTGTATAAAAGGAGAGTACAATCCTTTGTTTGGGAGAGGGGGTTTGGTCCTGTGTTTATGTGTTGTATTGAATGCCTTGTTTGGGTTTCGTTCCACAGTTTGTTTGCTCCTGTATTTTGTGTTTGTTAATTAAATGTGTGCACCAGCTCTTCACTGCAGCTTCTGTTTCTGAGTCTCTATTTCCTTCCGGTAACATCTTGGGCCGTGACGCCTCCTGCCAGTCCTTCAGATGCTTGCAACTCATTTGCAGCAACAAATTTTTTTTTAAGTGTTGGGTGATGATTTGATTACAGATAATGCCATTCAAATTTCAGATGGTTCACCACAGTTGGTATCTTTTTAATCATCTCAGCTAAAGACGTCATTCTGAGCTCTTTGTACTGAAATTACTGACTGTTTTTTAAATGTCTGTGCTTTTCAGGAGCCACCTGCTATAGACAGATAGTAACATATAAAAATAACTGTATAGAGCCGGCACCATCTAGTGGTTGACTGAATCAAAATGCCATTTAATAATGTAAAGACACTGTTTTTATATTTGCTTTAAATCAGCTCTCAAGACCCACATGTTCTCTCTTGCTCTCCATGCCTGATATCTGCTATTAGCTGCTGTGATGCTGCTACTATTTCATGTATTATGCACTTTCCACTGTATTAAATGTATCATGCATCTGTATAACAGCAACTAATATCTATCAAGGAAAATATTAATGGTGTTAATTCCTATTAATGTTGTCAATTCAAGGACTGTCCAGGTCAAACCAGACTGTCCGGGCCAGCTGAGTTTTAGTTCCATTTAAAAAAAAAAAAAAAAAACCCTGTGTGAATTTTGCAATGGAATTAAAACATTTAAAAAAATATATATATAATACAAATAATAACAGACTGCCTTTCCGAAGTCGCGGTCGCTAGGGGGCGCGTCCCGTTGCTAAGAGCGCAGAGCCGCGTCTGGATCCGGGTAAGAGGTGCCCTGAGCGGGGAAGATGTCTGCCCCCTTGGAGCTGTATTGCTGGAAGGGAGAGTGGGGTTTGCCCTCAGTGGACCCCGACTGCCTCGCCGTGCTGGTAAGAGCGGCCGAAACACGTGTGATATGGGTTCATTTAAATTGTTTTGCGTGTTTTTTTTTTCCCCCTGAGGAGGCGAGTGGGGGAGTCGTGGTTATCTGGCTGTGACCTGGCCATGCTTGCTCGTAAATTAAAACACGTGGCTGAAAATAACTAAATGCAGTTTTTGCAGAACGATTGATCAGTTTGAATACACACGGGGCTCGTTTTTGGTTTCGTTTCTTGATGGTGTGTCCCGTCGCAGACCCATCAGCGTGCGGGCTCGTTATATATTGATTAATCGGTGATTGAGAAAGTCCAGGGTCTGATATATAAATGTAGAAATTAAAGCTGTTGATCGGAGTTTGAGTTTAATTGTTGCTGCATTCTTCTGCCCAATCAAAAGGGACGCCCCTTCTTTCACGTGTCGTTTTGTTTTGTAAAACAGTTCTTTAATTGTTGATGAATAATGTTCAGAAAGGGCCGGTAAATAAAACAGACCCCTTTTGATGTGTTAGCCATTTTAGAGAAACGTTACACTGATAAAAAAAAAAAACAACCGTACACAACTAAAACAACGGGATATACAGACAGGCTTGATTCCCATTGAAACATGCCAGGCTGAGACAGCCATGCAGCATTTCTGCAGCGGGAGGTTATAATGCTTTCCTGAACTGTAGTTCAGGCATCAAAGCAGCCATCTGTCTTGATAACCCATTGCATACACTTAACCTATCTCTGTGGTGGGCATAACATTCACACAGTGGCGAGGAGGGTATGACATGGGTTGCATAGCTGTTTTGTTGATGCTGAATCATGAGATTTTTTATTTAAGACCTGATGCAGTGTGGTCTAGTGGTTAAAGTCCAGGCCTTGTAACCAGAACATAACAGGTTCAAATCCCACCTGTGCCACTGTCTGACTCACTGTGACCCTGAACAAGTCACTTCACCTCCTTGTGCTCCATCCTGCGGATGAGATGTTTAATCAGTCTCCTATTGTAAGTGACTGCAAATAATGTGCAGTTCACAGCCTTTCTCTGTAAAGCACTTTGTGATAGTAGTCCGCTATGAAAGGCACTATATAAAGATTATTTATTAACGTTTTGAGATCAATCCTCTAATCGGTACAGGACGAGCTCTGATAGCTCGAATGGTCGCCCCTGGTTGGTAAATTTTGTTCTTGCATCTTGACAATTTCTTTTTATAGTCATATCAGTTGGTTCTAGTAATGTAGTCATGATTTTTGAAGAATGTATTTAGTTCTCTGCCGTGCACTGATTAACCCCCTAGTAGGCTTTTCAGCCAAGTTGTGACTGATCTAGAGCAGTGTTTCCTAATTCTGATCATGGGGACCCCATTGTGTCTGGTTTTCATTCCAACTGACCGCTCAATTACTTAACTAGACCCTTAATTGAACTGATAATTTGCTTAATTAGACCTTTTTTTAAATTGTTTTCAGCTCTGGAACAGTTGCAGAGTTAAAGTTGCTTATGAAATGATATAACTTGAAATCTGCAACTGTTTAAGAGCTGAAAACAAGTGAAAAGGTCTAAAGCATATTCAGTTCAATTACAGGTCTAGTTCAATTGAGAGCTCAGTTGGAATTAAACCCAGCCAACACAAGGGGGCCCCAGTACCAGGATTGGGGAAACCCTGCTCTAGAGGAACGTGTTGCCAGTTTTGGGGTATGGCTGCTATTCACATGTTTGTGATGCTCTAAAACACAGTATTTTAATATTTGTTATAGATTAAGAGAAATTTGGTAGTCAAAAAGAATATTGTTCCTTTTTAACAAAAGCTAGTAACAAAGAATTTTCTTGGCATAGTTTGAGCTACAAGAGGACATGTGATTGTTTACAGCTCTGTAGCACTGTGTTTAATTGTTCCCATAGCCGCTAGGGGCACAAAGATTTACTTGAGAACAGACTGGGTCTTTCTGTTCACACACAAGTACATTGAAGAGCTTTCAGTCCAGGAAATTTATGGCAACTGTTTGGCAAGACCTTTCAGAGCTATTCAGCTGATCTGAGCAGGAGCACAAACAAGGCAGCGCACAGTTATCAATTTTTCAGATTGATCTCGAGAAATGCTGCCCATTGTCAGCAAAAAAATATTTAGTGTCGGGTGGAAAAAATAGGGTTGGTTGGGTAACTGAAACCACTCTGCTTTATTTAGCCTAAAGATGTTGAACGAGCTCGGCTGCCTTACTTTGCAATGTAGCCGTTCACACTTTTAAATGAATTGACAGCGCTGAAAAAAATCGAAACCCACACGCAGTGCAACTCTACTGCACGATTTTGTCAACCTGCAGCTGCATTTGTCAATGCGTGTCGGGTCTTACTTGACCCAAATCAAGCAAAGTACCTCCGCATTGCTGAGAAAGAAGTGTTTGAGGCCGTTCTACTCCTTGTAGCCCAGCGTGAAGACCTTGCTTACTCCAAAATTGTCATTGAAATTTAAAAGCGTCGTTTCCCAGTTATGGAAACGAGATTCCCAGCTCTTGCTGTGTTCGTTTTCTGCAGACACAGATGTGCTCTGGGAGAAGCGGCGCTCCAGAAAGGCATCAAATGTACAACATGTGGTATGAGGATAATATGTAAACAAACAAACCAGAACCTAAAATAACACCCAGACTGCGGTCCTGCTCCTTACCACAGAGTTACCACAAACAATCTTAAAACAGCAGTGTATTGTTATCGTTTGAGGCAATGCACTTTATTGTGTTTTCAGTGTAGTACTTCACAAGAAGTGTTTTTAACACGTTTACATAAACGAGG